>NW_020940358.1:21601245-21624628 GCF_900497805.2 Vombatus ursinus
CACACACACACACACACACACACACACACACACACACACACACACACCTTTCAGCCATATTGCATTTGCAATTTAAAAAGTCAAGTCTAATCGCCTATAACTTCCCCCATCATCTCCCTCCAAAAGGCCAAGGCAGTGGAGAGAACCATAAATCACTTCAGACATACATGTAGCATGGCTTGGCCTAGTAGGCCCTAGTGAGCTGTGAATGTATCTATTTTCCACATCAGCCTTAATCTAAAGAAAATGAGATTATCTAACAAGTTCAGGGGATATCCAGCAAAGACTGAAGGGTACAATCTTCTCATACTAATTTACGTTCTGGGGTTCCTAGAGATCTTGGAGAAGGATTATATGATATTTCAAAGTTTTGCTCATATATGAATAATGATAGCAAGGATCCAGGATAAAATAAGAATACTTTCAATTACAGCATTTGACACCTCTTTTCAGAGTGACTGGCTGTTCAGAAACACAAACTTTTACTCAATCTTGCATTTTTCAAATTGGAGCAGCCTCCAGAGAGAAAGAAAATGATAAAGCCATTTTTCAGAGATGGCTAATGTCTGTCTAAAAAGGACAGTATTCCAGTAGGACCATAAATAGAAAGAATGTGAAGTTAAATAATATCTGAAAATTAAAGCAGAAGTGATGTAAATATTTATATGAATGATAAATGATGTTATTTCCCATATGCACAGGGTTACAGATAGTTCTCTTTAAAGAGAGATATATAAGTAGATTGAGACAAGATATTCATCTTTCACATAATCCTGTATCTAGGATTAGGGGCACATTCGAATTTCAGTATTCATTATTCATAATAATAATAATAGCCACTGATGTTTTTATAGCACAGTTTATAGAACAGTTTTATGTAATTCATATGGTCATATATATAGATTTGAGGTATATATATAAGTACAGATGAAATAGAACATTCATAATTCATGTAATAATTTGATAACTTTTTTTTAGTTCCCAGATGTTTTTTGGACTCACATTCCTGTATCACCTACCCACTCCCACCACAGTTCGCAAACCTGTTTTAATACCACAGACTAATATTAAGATGTATGAAAGTAGTGGTCTTAAAGACCTGTATCAGGAAATTAAGTAGGGAAATGAATTCATTATTCTACAAAGAATGTTTCCATCCTTTACATATAATGTTAGGGATAGACATGAAATAAAATTTTTAACATGTACGTGATATTGTGTTTCTATTATAAACACACAAACTATGCTTTTATTAGCTGTCTGCATAATACAATAATATACATATGATATTTAATATATGTATTGTCTACCTTCTAAAGACACAGCTTTTTTCAAGCCCTATGTAGGGTATTTCTATTCTCTCCAGCAACTATCCTATTGCCAAATCCATCCATTATTACCTCGGAGATTACAAGTTAATGTGGAAATCTTAATGTGGCTTCAGCAAATAACTGCATCTAGTGGCTTTCTCTGGCATTTCCATTTTATGGCATCTTTTTATATTCGGCAGTAGGACATTCTGAATAAAAATGAGACAGGCTTTTAGGGTTTCTTTTTATTATTAGCATTTGGTAAAAACAACCTTAATGAGCTGTTAAGAGTCATTCCCCATCCTATTGTTGGGGCTGCCTGGGAGCCCATAAAGTGTTAAAAAGGCAAAGGAGAATTTATGATCCCTGATGCATCCCCTTCCTGACACAGTTCTTCAGAAAGGAAGATCTTTAGTCTAGGAAGCTCCTCTATTTAAATGCCTAGGATGCTCTGTCTGAAGTAATAATTAAACTTTATTAAATTTAATCACAGAATTGAGGCCACCACATTTGTGTCTGAAAAGCTAAAGTGATTCTGGCTGTGATCTCTTCGTACCTCCATCATAAAACCCTTTTCAAAAAATGCATTCGATTTTTCAGTGAAGCCCAAGCTTCCAGAAACTGACATGCAGATTTCTCTAAAGTGGCGAGAACTCAATAGTGATCCACACTTACTGTAATTCTCTAGACAAGTTACTTCTTCCGTACAGGAAGGACCAATAGCGGAATGCAGTACTCTGAAGCTGTCCCTATAAAAGGAAAAAAGTCACTACTGTCTCATTGGAGGTTGACAGATTTATTCAACCTGGTGGAGGAGAAACTAGGCAGCAGGGAGTTCCCCTAGATTAGCACATCAGAAAAAAAAACAGAAACAAAAAACGGAGCTCCCACGACTCATTTTCTCTTTGAAAATGAAATGTTGCCTGGAAAGTTAGGTGCTCTTCCTCTCCCACCAAAGGTGATGAAAAGGAAGTAAACATTGGTGACAAAGGGGGAAGCCTTTAATTTTAGACAAAATTTAGGCCTTTACATTTTAGATTAAATCTTCGACAATTAGGAACAAGTTTGGGCCCGTCCAATCCCTATCACTTTGTGGTGTTTCTTTAAACTTGTACGTACTTCTGTAAGAGGAAGCATTCTCCAAAGCCTAAGATCCAGGGGCTGGCAGTTGTATCCAGGGTGGCGAATGGGTCGGAGCTGGAAGTCTGGCTCGCCGTCTGGTTTGCGCTCTCCGGGCACCCGAGCTGAGCCCGAGGCCGAGCTGGAGCCGTGAATGACTGGGGCTGCGCAAGAACAGAGACCGACTAGAAGAGGTAGCTGCGGCAGAGCCGGGACTGGAGAATGGGATCAGATTCTACCCCTATAGAAGGAAATCAAAGAAGTGTCAGAACTCAGACAGGAACCACAGAAATCCAAGGAAGTCACATCCCCAATCTCAGGAGTCTTCCCAGTCAGATTCTGAGAGTGAGCCAAGGAGGGGCCACGGGAGCAGTCGCAGGAGACCTGATTCTAGATCACTCCCTCGATGTCTTCTACATCACCTCCATCAGCCACTTCTAGGAGTCCTCGAAGCCCTGGACGAGAAATTGAGCCTCGACAGAGTCACCTGAGGAGAAACGGCCCTAGGACTGTCAAAGAAGGAAGCGAAAGAACAGAAGAAGAGAGAAAAGATGGGCCGGTGAGAAGTATTTGAGCTACACTAATTGACAACCCCTTCGGAGACAACAATCTGCTGGGAACGTTCACATGGAACTAGAAATGAAGGGGCTCATTCGCCTGGAAGACAAAGAGCTGAAGGAGAGAAACAAAGAGAATCCAGGAAGACAATCAACTAGAATTGCTAGAGAGAGGTGAAGCAGCTGCACTTGGAGCAAGTGAGAGGGAAAAAAACAATTGGGAGCATGAGCTGGAGATGTGCAGAGGTAGAAGGAGGCAGAGCACTTCAAAACATGGAACAGGAAAACAATTTCCACCTTCAACAAATCAAACTTGGGGGGTGACTAAGTGGCACAGAGGATAGAGCACTGGCCCTGGATTCAGGAGGACCTGAGTTCAAATGCGGCCTCAGATACATAACACTTACTAGCTGTGTGACCCTTAACCCCATTGTCTAGCCAAAAAAAAAATAAAAATAAAAAAAACAAGCCAAACTTTGTTATAAAATCCAAATAAGGGATGGAAGTGCCAAGCCCATTGACTTCCTGGCCAAGTATATTAGTGCAGAGGATGATGACCTGGCTGTGGAGATGCGTGAGCCCTACACCTTCCTCAATGGCCTCACGGTGTCAGACATAGAAGACCTGCTCCAAGACATACAAGTTATACATGGTTTTGGAACAGGGCAAGAATGTAGACTTCTGGACAGATATGGCCAGCATTACAGAGGATGAGATTTCCAAACTCCAAAAGCTTAAGGCATCAGGAAAGTGACCAGGAAGGCTTTGAGAAGGGGTCAATGCCTCTGTTAGTTCTGATGTACAGTTGGTATTCAAAGGGAAGACCTATAGTTAACTCCAGGTGATCTTCCAGGGCATTGAGGGCAAAATCCAGGCAGAGAGACCCAACCTGAATGATGGCTACTGGGAGAGCCTACTGCAGCAACTCAAGCCACACATGGCCAGAGTGTGAGCATCACCAAAATGTACTCCAGCAGAAATTGCACAAGCTGAAACATGAGCAAAGCATTGAGAGTGAGCCCCTGTTTGCCATCCTCAAGAAACAGCCAACACCTCCTAATGAAATGTCAGGACCCAAAGACCAAGATCAGGCCCAAATGGGGCCTTCCATTCCAGGTGCCCCAGAGAAGCCAGAAGCTGAAGGAGAAGCCAGAGCTGAAGGGGAGCCTGAGGGTAAGGGTGAGGGGGAAGTCATGCTGATTAAGGAAGACTTTCTCCAGCAGAGGCTAGATGACTAGGATGCTGGCAAGTACCACCCCAGGTTGCTCACCTCCCATGAGCTGCCCTTTGATGCCCATGTGGTAGAATCAGAAGAGGACCTTCAGCACCTACTGCTCTCTCGGCAACAGCTGCAGGTCACTGGAGATGCCAGTGAGAGTGTAGAAGACGTCTTCTTCCACAGAACCATGGAGGGCACGGAGGCAGACGAGGCCCAGTTCAGTGTGGAGATGCCCCTCATAGGCAAAGCCTATCTGTGGGCAGACAAACACCAGCCCCACAAGCCTTGATTCTTCAACCATGTTCACACAGGCTTTGAGTGGAACAAGCACAACCAGACCCACTATGACTTTGACAACCCCCCACCAAAAATTGTGCAAGGCTACAACATCTTTTACCCAGACCTGATTAACAAGCACTCTATACCAGCATATTTTCTAAAGGCATGCCAGGACAATAAGGATGTTGCTATCCTATGCTGCCATGCTGGACCTCTCTATGAGGATATTGCCTTCAAGATTGTCAACCAGGACTAGGAGTATTCACACCAACATGGCTTCCAATGTCAGTTTACCAATAGCATCTCCAGCTTTGGTTCCCCTTTAAGCAATAGCACTACTGATGGTAGGAGAATGATAGGAAGACAGGGTATTCCTGTCCCCAAACCATGGTCTCTGAAAGAGGTCAGAGACAGACAGATGGACCCATCCTTTGTTGAACTTCCCTGGAAGGGTTGTCCTCCATTGCTGTTTTCCAGTCTCTTTTTGTGGGATGTGAGGGTATACATTCTTTGTCCTTTGTTTTTTCCCTTTTGAAGTCCTCCTCTGTACATAGGCACAATGTCACAATTTCTTCAGGACTACTTTCAGCTAAATAAAAGCAATTTTGGAGTTAAAAAAAAAAAGCCTAAAAATCTATTGGACTTTTATAAGTAGCAGAGCCATGCATGATTTGATCACAGGTCCTCCAGCCTCAGATACAACAAAAGCTCTTTCCACCACACAGCCTTGGAATTGTACTATTATTTCCCATTCACTGGCTCGAGAGTTGGACTCCAAGCTTCCTTTGGTCTAGATAGTATCTCTATTTGGCCTGAAAATAACATTAAATCTTTCATAGAAGTAGAAATGGTTTTTGTCAGAATTAGAGGGGAATCTTAGAACACAGAATGTTAAATCTCGAAGGAACTTTGAATATTGAACATAGAATGTCAGAGCTAGAAAGAAACCTCAGTGATCCTCTGTCACTTCTTCTCCTTCATTTTATGGATGAGAAAATTGAGGCCCACAAAGAAAAAATGACCTTCAAACCAAGGTATTTTGGTACCTAATTGGGCACTCTTACTCTTAGATCATGCCTTTGTAAACAAAGGTTAATAATAAGGTTTAGCCATGAAAAATTCTGTAGTGTTCAGAAAAACTTTTAAAACAAACCAGAATGTTCTCTCTGGTTTATGGTTGATATATATGTTTTTTTCCTTTGTAATCTAATCCCCTCCAACCCAATCTAATGTGCATTTATTAAATATCTCCTAAGGGCTGCAGCTACAGAGAGAAAAATGCAACAATTCCCTGCCTTCAAGGAGCTTCCATTCTGCTAACGTACACTCTCATTTTAAGAGAAAGAAACTGAAGTGCAGAAAAATTCAAGGTCACACAGCTAGTTCCTGGCCTTGACAAAACTAGAATCTAGAACTCAATCAGGTCTCCTAACTTCTAGTCTAGTTTGCTTTCCATTATTGCACATCATACTGAATCACATGATCTTGGGATCCCATCATTGGTCCTTGAAGAAAAAGAATTCAACAAATTCAAATTCACAAACACAGTGTGTTTAAGCTCTCAACTGCACTAAGACTTTTGGGACAACCTATATTAAGCATGTACTGTTTATAATGAAGGGCAGCTAGATGGGACAGTGGATGGATTTCAGGCCTGGACTTAGGAAGACCTGAGTTCAAATCTGATCTCGGACACTAATTAGCTGTGTGACCCTGGGCAAATCACTTAATCCTGTTTGCTTCAGTTTCCTCACAAAGAAAGAAATTGGAAACCACTCCAGTATCTTTGCCCAAAAAAACCCAAATGAGGTCACAAAGAGTCAGACACTATTGAAACAACTGAATAGCAATAAAATATATGATGAATGTACTGAGTTTGACTCTGGGTATATAAAAGCAAAAAAAACAAATATGGGTTCTACTCTCCAGATATTTATAAACTAATATAAGGAAGGACTCCTACACAAATGAGTGATATGAGGGGGGTCTGGATAAGTGCAGTGAAGAGGTCTAGGCAAAGTGCTAGGAGAAATTTAAGATAACTTTCACCTAGGGGAGAGTGGAAGAAGGAAGAATAAGGAGAGACTTTGTGGCCTGGGTCTTTTCAAGACTGCTGTGGTCTTTGAAAAAAAGGGAAATTTGGGGCTGCTAGGTGGCATAGAGGGTAGAGCACCAGCCCTGAAGTCAGGAGGACCTGAGTTCAAATCTGGCCTTAGACCAAATAATTTGACAGTGACTAACTGTGTGACCCTGGGCAAGTCACTTAACCCCAATTGCCTAAAAAAAAGGAAACTTTCACATAGAGAAGCAGGGAAGCATGCAAATAAATCTATAGGTTGTACCTATGATTATCTCCACTTTGATATCAGGCAAGGCTAGTGGGTAGTATAGTATGGGAGAGAACACACCGAACTTGGAATCAGAAAATCAGACTTTGGGTCCTTTCACTGACATTGACTGTTTGACCTTAACCAATCAATTTAATCTCACTAAGTCTCCATTTCTGTAGGATGGAACCTAAGTAAGAGTCAGCATGCACCAGTAGAGTAATCACTGGATTGAGACTCAGAGGACTTGTGTTCAAATCCTGCCTCTGATACTACCTGTGTGGCACTAGGTATATCACTTAACCTCTCTGTGTCTCACTTTCCTTATCTATAAAATGAAGAAGATTGGACTAGATTGTCCATTAGAACAGAGATATAAAACATGTTGCCACCACCACCACCATACTCTAAGTGTGGGTTGAACCAGATTAAAATGTATTTGGGAAATATTTAACAAAACAAATAAAAAGTACAATATGACATAATTAGTGTTAATATGTGGTTTTCTAAGTCAATACGCCTCCAGCAGAGATCCTTTTGTATCACCCATTTCTACTTGAGTTTAACATGACTACTTTAGAGCTCTAAATTTCTGATATATCAGCCATGTGATCTGCACAGGATTGTTGCGGGGATCAAATGGAATATTTATAAAGTGCGTAACACAGTACTTCACACATAGTAGACACAATAAATACTTATTTTCTTTCCTTTCTTTGTTTTTTTTTTTGGCTTGGTTTGGTTTGATTTTTTTGGTGGGGGGTTAAATGAGATGATGAATATGAAAGCCAGCCTAAACTGAAACATAAAAGCCTCTTGAGGGAGAGACAGGAGATGGCTTAGTCAAACCCTCACCACCATCTTGACTGCCATCTCACCTGAGACCTAGTTAAAGATAACCCAGGACTTGGAATCCGAGAGCCTTGGGAATAGCAGTCCCCTTCAGACTACTGCTTCTTCTTCTGGCTCAGGCTCTATAGCCATTAGTGAGGGGAGAAATCACTGCAGAGAAAGGGCCCACCTCGTGCCCATCAATTCGGGAATGGCTGCACAAGGGATACATGAAGATGAGCCAGAAGAACAATTTATATAATAACAACATTGTAAAGATAAACAACTTTGAAAGACTTAGGAATTCTGATCAACACAGTGACCACCCACAATTCTAAAGAATTCATGAAGAAACACTCTATTCACCTCCAGTTAGTTAATGGACTCAGAGTGCAAATTCAAGCCCATTTTCTTTTTCTTTCTTTCCTTCTCTTTTCTTTCTTCTCTTCTCTCTCTCTTTCTCTCTCTCCTCCTCTCCTTTCTGCCCTATCCCTCTCCTCTCCCCTCCTCTCTCCTCTTCTCTCTGTCTCTAACTCTATCCCTCTCTCTCTCTCTCTCTCTGTCTCTCTCTCTTTCTGTCTCTCTCTCTCTGTCTCTGTGTGTGTGTGTCTCTCTCTCCTTCTCCTCCTCCTCCTCCTCCTCCCACCACACCCTACTTGAAAGACAACACCTACTAACTGAGTTTGATCTCTTCTACCAAGAGATATATTAACATCTGGAAGCTCTCCTATCTAAAAGCCTAGTTCAGGGATTTAGCCACTATATACCAATTAGGAAGCTATGTTGAGAATCTGGAATTAGCCATTGCCCTATTCCAGGCTATCTAAGCAGGACCCAGTAGCAGATGCCTCCCTTGCCAGGGCAGCACCTGGCAAGAAGCAATGGAGTGGGTTTGAAATAATGCTCACTGGGGGCTACAAATAGAAAGTGTTTGGGGCGATATGGTTTTGAAATGTTTCCTTTTTATCATTATCCCTATTACTCTTTAGCATAGCCAAACTATGTTAATATAGAAGTACTATAAGCCACCAATCAAGACCTGCCCTATAATATGTTAAGCTATCATAGCAGGAGTGATCTGGAAGGGAGAGGAGTGAAGGATCAGGGACTGAGAAAGTACAGGCTGTGTCTTAGAATTAGGAGGGACCGTTTCACAAATTGTGGCTCAGATACCCAAAATTTCTAATTCTACTCTTTTTTTTTTACCTTATTTTTATTTACTTTTTTTTTTTGGTTCACACCATTCACTTTTATAAGATTTTGAGTTTTAAATTCCCTCCCTCCTTACCTTCCCCTCTCCCCAAGATAGCGTGCAATCTGATATAGGTCATACTATCATATTAAACATATTTCCATATTAGTCATATTGTAAAAAAGAATTAGAATCAAAGGGGAAAAAACCACGAGAAAGAAAAAAACAAACAAAAAAAAAGTAATTCCACTCTTTTTAAACTATTCTGTCACCGTAAGTGTTCCAGATCTCTGGACCACAGGCAAGAGAACAAGTGTTATGGCATTTAAGGCCTTCCCTAAGCTCAAGCTCCCCTGCTTTCCAGCCTTATCTCTCTGGTTCATGGATCTTGAGTGGGAAGGGACCATCACACTCATCTGATCCAAATCCTTCATTTTAGAGAGAAGGAAACTGACATGGAGGGACAAGTGACTGGCCCAAGGTTAACCCAAATAGCAAGTGTCAGAACCATGATTCAAATCCCGGTCTTCTGATTCTGAACCCAGGGCTTTCCCTATTGCATTTTGCTACTTCCCAACATATTTTAGGCTTCAGCTAAACTGAACAACTTTTCCCCTCTCTCCCCTTATGGATGGTCTGTGCTATCTAACGACTACCCTATGCCTAGGAATGGCCTTCCTTCCCTCCTGACCCCCAACCCTTGGGCCTACTTGGGCCTACCCATCCTTTTAAACCCTGACTCTAATCCTGCCATCACCAGGAAATTTTCTCTGATTTCCCAAGTTGGTATGGACCTTCCCTCTACAAGATGCTTTGTTTTCCACCTTTTTAACATACTTACATATAATATTATACCTTATAGGTCTCTATTCTCATACCTTGTCCCTCTACTAGCCTCATCTTCACAAAGGATGGGGACTGGGTCTTATCTAATTTCTAAAAATCTCTCCAGTGCCTCATTCAGCTCCCTGAACACAGTAGGTTGTTAATAAATGTCTGTTCTTATGCTTAGCCAGGATGACTTGAACCTCATTTGTTAGGTACACAGTACCTAGCCCAGCATTGGCACATTTATGCTCAGTAAATCCATGTTGAATTGAGCCAAGCATGTATATCAAAAAGGTGGATCCTAGCTCAGGTTGGGCTATTCAGCTTAGCTTCTTCTTGGGAGAAACCACAGTAGGTCTCTGTTTCCCAGGAGTTTCCAATTTCAAAATATACACCTGTAAAAACTATTAAAGAACAAGGCAAAGATATATATTTGCAAATGTGAAATAATAGGTGGCTAGTACAAAGAGAATGTATGAATTGTACGTTCTAGGTGCTTAATGTTTGTCTAATGACTATATTTAAATAAGCTATAGGGAAGGGATTCAGTTCTCTTCTCAGTGGAGAAGACGGTAATGAATTAATTCAATTTAACCTTTTCTCAGTATCTCCTTTGTCTAGTAGGATGTAAGGGTGTTCAATGAGGATTTGTCGAACCCTTTTCAGGGCTGCTTATACACTTTACTGTCACCCAATTCTCACCTGTGACTCCAAGAAGCTATAGCACACACAGCGGCCACACCCTGCTAAAACTGCCTCGGCAGAGGGGCTAAACCAGGTTGAAGGTAATGAGCAGGCCTCAGATCCATCAGTGAGTTAGGGGATGTGTACCCCAAGTATGTGACACTTGCCCCAGTGGAATAGGTAGATGAGAACAATTTGTTCCAATGGCCCTGAAGGAGGCTGAAGCAGGCACTGTGGAGCACTTAGAGCCTGGTGAGACATTGAAGATGCCAAGGTCATCCACTATATCTGGGACCATCATCAGTCATCCTGACTTCTGTCTTGTTGCTGGCCTCAATGACTCAGGAAGTGAGAGTTAAGCTAATGACTTTATGCAACTCTGCCTCACTGAAACCCAGTTCAATCTCAAGTCAAATCATCACCCATGATGTCATTGGTCCTCTTCGAAGACAAAAGACAAGGATGAACAACAATAACAAGACTTTGTCTAGTGCTTTGAGTTTTCATAGAAAATTGAAAGAGAAAGCTCTCTTCAGAGAGCATACACATTGAGCATAGTGGAAAGAACACTAGATTAGACATCAGGAAACCTGGGTACAATTCCTGGCCCTCTCGCTTATTGCTGTGAAAATGAGCAAAGTTGCTTAACTCTGGGAATCAATTTCCTCATCTGTAAAATTGGAATAATAATACTTATATTACAGGTCTGACTGGAGTGCCTCAAGACTCAAATGAGATAATGTACGTAGTGATTTGTAAACAAAAAGCCGACATTCACGTGAGATATTATTATGGGTAAATA
This sequence comes from Vombatus ursinus, assembly GCF_900497805.2. NCBI lineage: Eukaryota > Metazoa > Chordata > Mammalia > Diprotodontia > Vombatidae > Vombatus > Vombatus ursinus. Next base: position 21,612,394 of record NW_020940358.1, read on the forward strand.
TGTTAACTTGCCTTGATTTTTCTGTATTTCTGCTAGAGTTAATTTTCAACGTGACTGTGGCAAAGTCAAAGTTATGCCATTCAATTTCTATGCTTTCTGATTACTTAGAAAGAGAATAAAATTCAAACTTGTTTCCAAAGTATCTTCATAAGTTTTAAAAATATTCCTTAAGGGATGCCCACCAATTGGAGAATGGCTAAACAAGTTGTGGTATATGACTGTAATGGAATAATACTGTGCTACAAGAAATGACAAGCAGGAAGATTTCAGAAAAAAAAAGACTTACCTGAACTGATGCGAAGGGAAATGAGCAGAACCAGGAGAATATTGCACACAGTAATAGCAACATCGTGCAATGATCAACTATGATAGACTTAACTCTTCTCAGCAGTACAATGATCCAAGACAATTCCAAAAGACTCATGATAGAAAATTCTGTCCATATACAGAGAAAGAACTGATGGAGTCTGAATGCAAATGAAAACATACTATTTTCACTTTATTTTTTGTGTTTTTTCCCCCCTTTGTTCCGTTTCCTCCTTCACAACATGACTAATATGGAAATATGTTTTACATGATTGCACATATACAACCTATATCAAATTGCTTACTGCCTTAGGGAGGGGAAAGGGGAGATAGAAAATTTGGAACTCAAAATTTTATAAAAAATGAATGTCAAAAATTATCTTTACATGTAATTGGAAAAAAAATAAAATACTATTAAAAATATTCCTCAAAAAATATTCCTCCAGGCTGGATCTATACACATAAATTAATCAAATTCCTAGATAACTAGTGCTAAAAGAGACCTAAAAGATCATCTAATTCAGCCCTCCTCATTTTTCACATGAGGAAGTTGAGGTCCAGCAAGGTGGAGGTTAAATAACTTACTCAGGATCACAAACAAATAACTTAATACCTAGTAGTAGAATTGAGACTTGAACTCAGATTTCTTGCCTCTTAATCCATCCCAAAACATTTTGGGGGCCAAATTTACTTCTATACTTTCATATCATAAGTATCCTGATAATTATGAATATAAAGTAATATTATAGTCTAGTAGGAGAGATTAAGACATGAACATAGAGTCACACTACTGGAAGAATTTGATAAGGAATATAGAAGAGCTGAGTAGGTGCTATGGGAAATATATGCTCTTAGCATTAGGTTCCTTATCTGAAAAATGGGGATAATAATAATTGCCCTACCAAATTCACAGAATTGGCAGGAGGATTGAGTACCACAAGGGTTTTATAAACACAAAGTACCATATAAATGTAGTTACTATCATTATTGTTGTTATTACAGTTGTGGCTACTCAACCACTCCTGTAGCTAAATAATGAAAAAGACTATCCATCCATAATGAAAGCATGATAGATAATGCTCAGATAGCAAGGTGAGTTGGGAATTCTGAAGGCTATCGTTCTAATGAACGAATGGTGTGATCTAGTCCTTCCCTCGTCCTTCCATTCCTAAAGAAGCTGGTTTGCAGAAATTTATAATGAAATTCTTCTCCTTTCTCTCACTAATGAGGTTGAAGCTACAGATATGGAAGGTGGTATATGCTATTAAATAAGTAGAGCCTACTTAATTGATTTTGCTTAACATTTTCTTTGTTACAAGAGAGCGTTTGATGATGAGGTGGGAAGGTGGGAAGGAGAAATGTCTTTGGTATAAAAACAAAAGGCAACAGTTAAATTTTTTTTTAGAAGGAAAAAACCTAGGGGGACGGAGCCAAGATGGCGGAGGGAAAGCAATGACTTGCTTGAGCTCTCCCCCAAACCCCTACAAATACCTATAAAAATGACTCTAAACAAATTCTAAAGCAGTAGAAACTACAAAAAGACAGAGTGAAACAAATTTCCAGCCCAAGACAGCCTGGATGGTTGATCAGAAAGGTATATTGCACCAGGCTGGGAGAGGAACGCAGTTTGGCGTGGGCATGCAGGCCACAGCGACCCTGGAGCAGGCCTCAAAGGACTGAATCACGGGCAGCTGTGGTGGTTTCCAGACTTCTCAACCCACAAACGCCAAAAACAACTTAGAAGGTCAGTGAGAAAAGTCTGTGACTGCGGTGAGAGAGAGAAGCTAGATTTCAGCTGCAAGTCCTGAGCACGGTTCGCAGCTGCCTCCTGAGCTTCCAGCCCACAGACTGTGGGGGAATTGAGTGGCTGATCAGAGGGGCATTGCAGGGATCTCTTTGCCAATGCTGAGGCAGGAATCTCTTGCTTTGCCCATGCTTGGATCTGGGTCACAGTTCTGAGGGGCTGTCCCGGGGCGAGGAGGAAAGCTGGTGTGGTAGAGCTTGTTGTGGCAGTGGAGAGGAAACACCTCACCCCTTATCATAACACCTTGGAAGATCTGAAAATTTACAGGTCCCTAGAAGTAGCTCTGAAAACAGCTGTACAAACCCCCAAAGCTTGGGACAGTACATTCTCCACATTGGAAGCAGACTCTTACCTTAACAAAGAGTTTATAACTCAAGTAATTGGTGGGGATCATGAGTAAGCAGTGCAAAAAGAGTCAGACTACATTATCTTACTTTGGTGACAAAGAAGATCAAAACATACCACCAGAAGAAGACAACAAAGTAAAAGCTCCTATATCCAAAGCCTCCAAGAAAAATATGAATTGGTCCCAGGCCTTAGGAAGATCTCAAAAGGGATTTTGAGAAGCAAGTAAGAGAAGTAGAGGAAAAACTGGGAAGAGAAATGAGAGCGATGCAAGAAAATCATGAAAAACAAGTCAACAACTTGCTAAAGGAGACCCAAAAAAATACTACAGAAAATAACACCTTAAAAAATAGCCTAACCCAAATGGCAAAAGAGGTCCAAAAAGCCAATGAGGAGAAGAATGCCCTAAAAAGCAAAAATGGTCAAATAGAAAAGAAGAAAAAAACCTAAAATTAATTAAGAGTAACTCCAGTCACCCTTTGGTATGGGACTCTCTCCTTGCTGGTGGAGATCAACTCCAGTCACCTCTAACTCAGGGTGGGGCACTGATCTCTACCAATAAGGAGAGAGTCCCATACTTATGGTCTTTGGGACTGGTGTTATACCAGTATTATGCAATCTCTATGTGCCTCTGTTGTTAAAAAAAAAAAATTCAATTCCACTAACAGTTAAAGAGAAATATTATTAGATGTTTTTATAAGCTTTCTCTACCCATTAACCAGTCACATTCCCTATGTCTATCTTCATTTACCTCCTTCTAGTCTTCCATAAAAACTGTTCCACATATTCCCTTCTCTCCGGGCTGTGTATTGTTAGGGTCAGTATTAAAGGTGGTATCAGGAGTTGCTGTTCAGTCGTTTTAGCTGTGTCTGACTCTTTGTGACCCCATTTGGGGTTTTCTTGGCAAAAATACTATTTCCTTCTCCAGCTCATTTTACACATGAGGAAACTAAGGCAAGCAGAGTTAAGGGACTTGCCCAAGGTCACACATCTAGTAAATATCTGAAGCCAAATTTAAATTCAGGTCTTCCTGATTCCACTGAACCACCTAGCTGCCTGGCATCATGGGTAGCTGCATTGTTCAGTCTGAGCAGAGTTTAATACCCTCCTACCTAAAAATAGGTTGCCCAGCAGTTTGCTCTTCAGTCCATTTTCCCACCATTAATCATTCCATTGATGGTTTCCAGAAGACCATGGTTAAAGTGTAAATCTATTCCTAAACTGAAGGGAGGAGACATATTAACCTATAGTACCTGCTATCATTCTAACACATGAATGTCCTGTTCTAGTTATCCTCTTTATTCCTCCTTTCCTAATCAAGCAGGTTTGCTAGAATTTCAGAGCCCCAGAAATTATTCACAGGATCACAGCTCTAAAACTGGAAGTGACCTTAAAGATCATCTAGTCTGATCCCCTCATTTTATAAATGAGAAACTTGAGGCCTAAGGAGGGAAAAGTGACTTGTCCCAAGTCACATATTTACTAAATTACAGAGCTGGAATCTGAACACAAATACTCTCTTTTCCATTATACCATGTTATATTCAGAGCTGTCTCCATGGAGTCACACTGATAGGTAGCAATGGACATATATAGACACATAGAATCATTCACTGCATTGAGAATTTGGGGTATAGGGAGGAAGGGCTCCCTGCCCCCATATGTCCCTACTTCTTGTAACCAACAAAGGGCAAAGAACCCTTCTTTGGAATTTTGTCTTGGATGTCCCAAACCTTAAACTTGGTCCTTTAGCAGCAAAGATTTTTTTTTTTTGCTCTAGTCCCTAGGGTACATCCCATAGAGCTCCCAACAGCCCAGAAAGGTCACAGCTGTCATTTTGGACTTTTGGGACCTGAATACACAATTCTGAGAAAGACCCTGGCCAAGATATGAAAGGGCAGAGAAGAGCCCTTAATTCTCATTGAAGAGTGACTAAAAGCCATTATTCTTTTCTCATCATGAAGACACAGAGCTTCAATTATTTAAATATGATTTTATTAGTATAAAAAGTTTTTTGTAATTTTGTTCATATAGTGTCTGGGTTTGTTTTGATAGGTGTACTCCCAGATATTTTATATTGTCTAGAGTTATTTTAAAGGGAGTATCTCTTACCATCTCTTCTTGCAAAGTTTTGTTGGTGACATATGGGAATGTTGATGTTTTATGTGGATTTACTCTAAATCCTGCTACTTTGCTAAAATTATTCATTGTTTCAACTAACATTTTAGTTGCATCATTGGGATTTTCCAAGTATATCATCTGTTTTGAGAACAACTTTGAGCAACTAAGTCATTTGGACTATTATAAATAACCAAATTAATTACAAAGGACCTGTGAAGGAAGATGCTATCTGCAACCAGAGAAAGAACTGATAAATAAAAGTATATGTATAATGATTTTACACACACATATACACAAGTATGTGTACATATATATATATATATACATATATATGTACATATACATATTTGCATCTAATGGTAGCCATCTCTAGGGCAGGGAGGGGATGGAGAGGGAAGAAAAAAAAAGAAAGTTACATGATAACTTTACTGTATATTGGAATAGCAAGTTGTACATAATAGATTTGCAGTTACATATACAATCATCTTTTTTTCTATGTTATGGAAATGCTCATTTTATTTCTTTTTATGGCCATAGGATCAAATACAAAGCCTTCAGCCTTTCAGTTAAGACTCTCTTCAATCTGGCTCTGGCCTACCTTTCCAGCCTAATTTTATATTTCTCTTCTTTACCCACTCTACATTGTAACCAAACTAGACACCTAGCAGAAATACTATCTCTGTCCTCCATGCATTTGCTTGTGCAGATAATCCCCAGATCCTAGATTACATTCCCTCTTCATCTCTGCCATTCAGAATCTCTCTCTTCCTTCAAGGCCTAATTTAGGCACCACCTCCTCCCTAAAGCCTTCCTGGATTTCCTTGGCTAAAAGTATTTTCTCCTTCCTTAAAGTTTCTTAGAAAACTTTGGTGGGATTTCTCTTTTCTCTACCCTAAATTATACTTCTGTTGTATATATAATTCTTACTCCCTCCACCTCTACTAGAATATAAGCTCCTTGAGAGCAGGGATAGCCATTTTCCACCTTTGTAGTCTTACAAAGGAGCATGGTGACTAACAATACTAAATGGTTAATAAATATCTACTTTTAAAAATTGTTAATGGTGACAATAATACATTTCTCCAGCCCTGGTAAGATTTACAGAGCCCTTTCCTCAATAATCTTTGGAAGATCATAAGTGTAGTTAAAACCTTTTCACATATGAGGAAATAGTGACACTGGCGTCCTGGCTATTCCACAAACAAGACACTCCATCTCTTCACTCCAGGCATTTTTTCTGATTGTCTCCCGTGCTTTCCTTCTCCACTCAAACTAGTGACCTCCCTACTTTCCTTTAAGTCCCAACTAAAATTCCACTTAGGCAACTAGGTGTCAGTGGATAGAGCACTGAACATGTTATCAAGAAGACTCATCTTCATGAGTTCAAATCCTGCCTTAGACATTAACCAGCTAAAGATAATAATTCCCAGTGTGACGCTGGGAAAGCCATTTAACCCTGTTGGCCTCAGTTCCTCATCTCTAAAATGAGCTGGAGAAGGAAATGGCAAACCACACTTTGCCACAATAACCACAAATGGGGCCACAAAGAGTCAGACATGACTGAACAGCACACAGCAGGAAAACCCACCTTTCACAGAAAGCCTTCCTCAACCCCTCTTAATTCCCATGCCTCCCCTCTGTTATTTATTTCCTGTATGTATGTTCTCTCTCATTAGATTGTAAGTTCCATGAGGGAAGGAACTATCTTTTGCCTCTTTTTGCATTTTCAGCACTTAGCACATTGCCTGGCACATAGTAGGTGTTTAGTAAATGTTTTTAATTGAATTGAACAAGATCAGAGAAACTGAAATCACTTCACTGAAACTGAAGCCTAGGGTCACCCAATTAGTAAGCATGAGAACTAGAAAGGGAACTCAGGAAGAATTTGTCACATTCCTTCTCAGACAGTTGTTATTTATGTAGGGGAGCATAATTTCCAGTAGGAAAGCATGAGAGCTATTTCCTAGCCTACATTTCTCAGCTTTAGTTTCTTCATTTGTGAAATGGACATAATAACAGCACCTAACTCACAGGATTGTTGTAAGGATCAAACGAAAAAACACACAGCATGTCCCAAAAATCTTAATGCAGTTTTATACCTTAATAACTTGAAGCTGCACTAAGACTTTTGGTACACCCTGCATTTAAAATGTTATCTAACTGAAACATTCACTATTATTATTTACATTTACCTCTAGAGCTTGAGGGTGTTATAATGAAAAGAATACTTGGCCTATAACTGGGAGGGGGATCCTGGGTTAGAGTAGAGTCCCTGCTGTCCTTGGAAAAGTCACTTAACCTTTAAAACCTTCATTGTCCTCCCCAGAAAAATGAGACCAATAAAACATGGCCTATCTGCCTCCCAGGGCTGTGGTCAGAAGGAAATGAGATAATGTATATAAAGTACTTAGCAACTGTAGAGCACCACATAAATGTGACTAGTTATTGAGATCAGATATGTGAGGTTGCCTAAGATTTTGCTATCTTTAGCATTGTGAATTGCATGGAAGGTAACACACCCAAAGAATAATCAGATGAGATCAAGATACTTAGATTTAATTCCCGGATTTCTTAATGCTTCGTGAATTTTTCTCTTTGGACCAGACCTTTGATTTTATTGGCATAAGGGACTCCTGGTAAGCAAAGTCCCTATTACTAAGGCACCCCCATGTCACATGGCCAATGGGGGGTGGGGAGGAGAGACACTGGCAACAGGGTCCTCCTGAGTCTGAGGCTGCCTCTCATAATCCTTTGTGAATAGATTATTAAGATTATTAAGATTCAAAAAATTTTCAAGTTGTCAACAGAATTATAAGATTTAGAGGCAGAAGATCACCTAATCCTTCCTATTCATTTTACAAATGAAGAAACTGAGACCCAGGGAGGTTAAATTACTTGCCCAAGGTCACACAAATAAATGTAAGTGGCAGAGCTCGATTTTCAATTTCGGCCCCCTGACTTGTTTCCTTAGGGTTTCAAATTTTCTCCAGACTGAATCCATAGCAGAGATTGTATGATATAATGCAAGGAGGTCCAGACTTCAAGTAAAAAGATCCAGATTCAAGCCCTTGCTTTGTGGCCAGCTAGCTGTGTGACCAAAGAAAAACCACTCAACTGAGCTTCAGTTTCTCCATCTGTAGAATGGGAATAATAACACTTGCACTACCTACCTCACAGGTCAAAGGGAGGAAAGTGCTAGACAAATATAAACCATCACTATTATTACACATGTGGGAGTTATGATGGTTCTTAGGGCAGCCAGGTAGTGCAGTGGATAGAGTGCCAGGCCTGGAGTTAGGAAGACTCATCTTCCTGACTTCAAATCCAGTCTCAGACACTTACTAGTGACACTGGGCAAGTCCCTTAACCCTGTTTGCCTCAGTTTCCTCATCTATAAAATGAGCTAGTGAAAGAAATGGCAAACCATTCCAGTATCTTTGCCAAGAAAACCCCAAATGGCATCACAAAGGTGCGGACACAATTGAACAACATGATGGTTATTATTACATATCTGGGGGGCCAGATTTTCTTAGATCCTTAGAGATGGCAGTTTATTTTTCTACCTTAGGAATACAGATGATTTTCAGGTCTATAGACTCAAGTCAAATGCCTACATTTCAATTCTCTGGGAAACAGAGCTCTGAGAGGAGATTAGGTGTAATCCAGACTTGCTCCAGCGAAAGATTCCCCTCCGATGAACTTTTAGAACAAAGCCATTGTTTTCTCCTGGTATGAAAATAGATGAGAGGCTGGAGGGGGCTTGACAGTTCTGTAGCAAAAATCCCACTGTTACCGCATCCCTCCTCATCCACAGGAGTGTTCTCTTAATGCTTAACTTGGTGACCTCACAAAAATAATTGCAGGGAAGCAAATTTGCTTAGTCTCCTGCCTTTATTTGCTGACGGAGTGGCTTAGCCAATGGTTATATTGTTTATGGAAATGAAGAAGGGGAAGGGGGAAAGGGTAGGGGGAAGGGAAAGGGGGAGGGGGAAAGAAACAATACTAGTCTGCAGAAAAGATAGATTCATTGAGAGGATTCAAGGGATTCAAAAGCTTCCAGGGCTTCTAATTGGACTTAATACTTTCCCCTCAATCACATTCATTTGAGTAAAACATATTAGAACTCCAGAGTCCAAGGGTAGTTAGATACAAGGTCTCCAAAATCCTTTTTCTCTCACTTTCAAATATTTCTCTTTAGAATTGTCACTTGCATTTTAAAGCATTTTATTTTATTGTCATTATTATTCTTTGAAAATTGTCTAGGGAATTTTAATTTTGACATCAAATGTTGAGGATATCATCCTACTCCATAACTTTTAGGGTACATTCAGGCATCCCTTTCTGTGACATGGATCCCTTGGCCTTGTGGTGAAGCCAACGGATACCTCCTCAAAATACTGTCTTTAAATGCATGAAGTACAACATCTAGGATTACAAAGGAAACCAAAGGCTAGTCAAAATAAAGATGTCATTTTTTCCCTTCCAATTCCATGGACTCTCTGAAATCTTGGAGGTGTGTGGATCCCCCTAATCCAGAGGAAATCTAATTTCAGTCTTTTGGGTCACTTTTGAATAGAATATTACAATTCAAAATCATTTTCAAAATGTCCCCTTGGAATTGCAAAGTTTCCCTAAGGCTGGATCTTTACATGTAAATTATCTGGGTAAGCTTTTTTTTCAAACTCTGAAAAGTTTTCCCCTGCGTCCCATAGTCCTAGATGAAAAGACAGAGAGGGGGAGGGGTGCAAATCTTGAGATAATTGTAAAAGTTTTTGAAGGGGGTAGGGAAAGGTTTAACATTTTGGAACCAGTTATCAGTGGCTCCAAAACAATCAACAAATATTTATTAAGCACCTACTGTGAGCCAGGCACAGTGCTTGTATCTTGATATATTTGTGGAGGAGCTAGAAATTTGTGTCTTTACAGCCAACTGCCTCCTCCCCCCTTCCCAGAGAAAATTTCACCCTGCGATTACTGAATGGATTACATCCAGTTATTTGGGGCTTGACTCAGCATTCCCAGGAGACTTTAATGGCCCCCTTAATTTCAAAGGGATTTGAGCCTGAGTGGGACTGTAAAACTGAGCTCTTTGTTAGCTGCAGCTGGTGAGAGGAAATATGAAAACAGAAAGTTAGAAACAATGGCTTCTAAAGACAGACCTCAGTTTACAAATCTGGCTCCTTCCCCCATTCCAAGATATCAGCATAGGTTAGTTCATCAAATACATCCACACTAAATCAGGAAAACTATCTGGTAACTGGTTATTTCATGCAATGAGATACATTTAGGGTTTTTCTGAGGATTTCCTTTTTCCAATAAAGCAATACAAGTCAGGGAGGAGTGCAATGGAATGGTGATTATTTCAGGAAGGATAATTCTACAATTTCTAAGTGACCCGCAGCAAAAAAAATCTCATGTCAGATGCTGCTTGTGAGAAGCAACTTTTAGAAAAAAATTGATTAGATCAAGGGCTAATTTTTTTTTTAGGCAATTTTTAGGCAATTTTTTTTTAGGGTTAAGTGACTTGCCCAGGGTCACACAGCTAGTAAGTGTCAAGTGTTTGGTCTGAGATCAAATTTGAACTCAGGTCCTCCTGACTTCAGGACCGGTGCTCTATCCACCGCACCATCTAGCTGCCCCACAAGGGCTAATTTTTAAAAAGAAGTGATAAACATATTATCCTAACTTTGTCTTCCAGATGGATGGGGGTGGAGAAAGGTGGAAGCTTGAAAGAAATGGCTTTCTAGTTCCCTGGCTCCCTCATAACATCTTGTCTCTTCTACTTCCCACTTCCATTCAAGACACATAGAAGAATCTTGTGATGTGAAAGAGAAAATGTCTATTGCTTCTGAAAAACATCAACCAATCTAGAATACTTGTAGGGCAATAGACATAGAGTTGGAAAAGGCCTCAGGGACCATCTAACCCAATCCCATCACTTTACAGATGATGAAACGGAGGCCCAGAGAGCTTAAGTGGCTTGTCGTAGGCAGGATGTCTTTGATTCCAAAGCCAGTGTACTTTCCATTATGCCACTTAGCGTGGGTGAATTATTCACAGTTCTGTGTTCCCCGGAACACCTTTCCCTCATTATATTACTTCCTTCCATACCTCTCACCCAAGTAGGTAGTTCCTGGAAGAGTGCGGGTTTTACCTACCCATACCTGTGTGATTTTTGCCTAAATCCATCCTTTAAAGCCAAATTCAAATGCTACCTCCTCCATAAAACCTTCTGCAATGACTGGATCCCCCTAAAGAAGCATATCTTTAAAGTAGTGTGGAATAATAGGTAGAATGCTCAAGTGGGAGTCCAGAAAATACAGGTTCAGATACAAAGATAACTAACTGTGTGACCAATTGAGATTTGGGGGAGATCAACTAAATTAGCAGAGTGTAGATTCCAAGAGGTCAGAGACTGTTTGGTTTTTCATAATGACACCCCCAAGTTTATTGCCTTGCATTTAGTAGGGTTTAATAAAGGTTTGTTGAATTTAATGGAATATACAAGAGTCAGATACTTTAGGGGAAGAGAAAATTCAAGGCCATTCTTTTTACTAATTTGCTCTCCAGAAAAAGAGCTGATTCTCATCTCCGTCCTTTTGCTCATACCATTCCCTTCTCGCCTTTATTCATGTACTCCAATCCCACTCTGGACTCACCCCTGTACACACAACAGGAACCTCTTCATGCCTCTCCTGCTAATTCTGATAAGATACCTCCTTCCAGAACCAGCTTCAAACTCACATAGTCCATACTCTATGCATAATCTATGCTTAGAGGTCATTTAGCCCAACCTTCTCTCTCCCACCTCTCTACTCCCTTCAGCATACTTGACAGGTGTTTATCCAACCTGTGCTTGAACACTTCCTATGACAGGGACCTCACTATCCCACAAAGTAGCCTATTCCATTTCATTTTGGAATAGCTTGAGGTCAACCTTAAAGGACTATCACCCACTATATGTTTGGTCTCTAGTTGCATTTACAACCTGGCCCCAACATGTCTTTCTATGTCATTATACATTACTCTGTGGTCCAGCCAAACTAGCCTTCTCTCTGTTCCTCACCCACAACACTCCAATTCCAATTTCTAAGCCTTTGCATTGGTTATTCCTAGTGCCTGGAAGGCACTACCTCCTCATCTTTCTCACAGAATTCCTCATTTCCTTCAAGAAAGAACTTGAGCACCATGAAAGGACCTTTTGAACCCTCTACCCCAACCCCAGACTGCTCATTCCCTCCCTCCCTAACTACCACAAGGTAGTTATGTTTTATATATACTTATATATAAAATGTTTTATATATACTTATATTCTTATCTGTAAAATAAAAGGGTTGGATTCTATCACCTCTAAAAGCAGCTGAGTGGAGCAATGACTAGAGAGCTGGGCATGACTCAGCAAGATCTGAATTCAAATCCGGCCTCAGACACTTACTAGCTGTATGACCCTGAGCAAGTCACTTCACCACTGTCTGTTTCAGTTTCCTCATCTGTAAAATAGGGATAATAATGGCACCTTATTTCCCTGGATTTTTGTGAGGATCAAATGAGGTCATATTCGTAAAGCACTTAGCACAGTGTCTGGCACATAGTAAGTTCTTAATAAAAGCTATTTCCTTCCTTCCTTCCTTCCTTCCTTCCTTCCTTCCTTCCTTCCTTC
>NW_020940358.1:21624638-21835529 GCF_900497805.2 Vombatus ursinus
TTCCTTCCTTCCTTCCTTCCTTCCTTCCTTCCTTCCTTCCTTCCTTCCTCCCTCCCTCCCTCTAATATCTGTTCCAGCTTAAATTCTAAAATCCATATTGTCTTGCCCAAGAGAACATAATCTCCCACGAGCAGGGATTGTTTCATCTTTTTGTCTCTGTATTCCCAGTGCCTAACATAGTTCCTGGCATATACTAGGTGTTAAATAAATGCTTGTTGATTGATTGATTGATGTCTTAGAGGAGACATAGGAGAGTAGAAAAAAAAATACTAGGAGTAAAAAGATCTGGGTTCCCATTCTGATTCTACCATTTATTAGGCCTTGGGCAAGTCCCTTCCCTAGTCCATTTCCCTCCATATAAAACGGGTTTTGATAGTTACTGACCAGTCATCTAGTCATTTTTAAGAGGAGGAAACAATGGCTAGAGAGATTCTTTGACTTGGCCAAGGTCACACAAGTTAATTCTTAGAGAACAAAAGAATTCAAGGGAGCTACTTTCCATCATAATTTGCTTGTGTTTAAAAAAGAATTTTAAAAAGGCTCCCTTTTAAGTTATGATCTTCTACTAAATAGTTTACCAGTTAAATCAGTTTACCCTGATGAAATTGGTCCTTTCTTTTGAAGATAATTTTTCCCTCCTAGGTTTGGAATGTCGTCCTTTTCTCCTTCTACCTACTAGAATCCTACCCATCCTTTAGACCTAGGCAAATGTCAAGTTTTATTAAATAATGATAATTGCCCACATTTCAAGTACTTCTCTCCACCACAAGCTTGTAAGATGTGTATACATTCTTGATCCACCCAACAGAAGGAAAGTTTCTTTTCCGTTTTCTCTCTCTGTATCCCCATTCCCTGGCATGATGTCTTACATGTAGTAGAAGCTTAATACATTTTTGTTGAATTAAATTATCATCAAAGAAAGAGGAAAATGATGCATGTGTACAAAAATATTTATCGTAGCTCTTTTTTTGTGGTGGCAAAGAATTGGAAACGGAAGAGATGCCCCTCAAATGGGGAATGGCTGCACAAGTCATGCTACGTGATTGTGATGGGATATTATCGTGCTCTAAGAAATGTTAAAGGAGATGGCTTCAGAAAAACCTGGGAAGACTTATACACTCTGATAGAAAGTGAAGTGAGCAGGACCAGGAGAACAATTTATATAGTAATAACAATATTGTCAAAATAATCAACTTTGAAAGGTTTAGTAATTCTGATCAACACAATGACCAACCACAAATACAAAGGACGAATGAGGGAACATGCTATCCACATCCAGATAGAGAATTGATGGTTCTCAAAATGTAGACTGAAGAATATTTTTTTCTTTTTTTCTTTTTCTTTTCTTCTCTCTCTCTCTCTCTCTCTCTCTCTCTCTCTCTCAATGTAAACATGACCAATGCAGAAATTTGTTTTGCATGAATACACATATTTGTAATGGGTTTTGTTTTTCTTTATTTCCCAATAGATGAAAGAAAGGGAGGAGGGAGGAAGAGAATTTGGAACTAAAAATAAAATCAATTTAAAAATTTGTTTTAACTGAATTGAATTATCATGAGAAAACAGAGGCACCTAGAGATCAAGTGACTTGCCAATGGTCCTACAGCCAGCAAGCATCACCAGAGATGTGAATCCAGGTCTAAGTCACTACTCTCTAAAGTGACCATGTCAGTGGATAAACTCATTAAATTTACTCAATAAACTCTAGTGGCTCCCTATTATCTCTATGAGTAAATATAAACTTGTCTGTTTAGAATTTAAAGGCCTTTATTGCCTGGCCCCAACCTACCTTTCCAGCCTTATTATACATTAATTCCTTTTATGTATTGTACACTCTAGGTCAATCAATCAATAAACATTTATTAAGTACCTACTGTGTGCTAGGCACTGTGATAAGCCCTGAGGATACAAAAAAAGTAAGACAGTCCCTGCCCTCAAGAAGGGCACAATCTAAAGTGGGAGGCAACAAGTAAACATAGATAAACAGGCACTAGAATTAAGAGGATTTGTGGAAGTTTTCCTTTAGAAGAGGGAATTTTAGTTGGGACTTAAAGGAGGCCAGGGAAGCAGTCCAATCAGACAGGCTTCCTCATAGATGGCACTCCATTTCCCATCTCCATGCCTCTGCAGCTGCTGTCCCCTCTGCCTGGAATGCATTCCCTCCTTACCTCTTCCTCCTCAGTTTAAATGCCACCTACTATGTAAGGTGGCAAAGTGGATAGAAGTTGAGGGCCTCAAGTTAGGAAGACATGAATTCAAATCCAGTCTCATATACATACTAGCTGTTTGACCCTGAGTAAATCATTTAGCCTCTGTTTGCCTCAGTTTCCTCATCTGTAAAATGGAGATAATAATAATAATAGTAATCTCCCAGGATTGTTGTGAGGATCAAATGAGATAATAGTTATAGAGCTTTTATCACGGTACCTGGAACATAGTAAGCATTATGTAAATGTTAGCTATTATTATTATTATATTATTCCACATGAAACCTTTCTAGATCTCTACAGCTACTACTGCCCTCCTCAAAAAATGTTCTGGACAGCCAGGTGGCACAGTGGATAGAGTGCTGGGCTTAGAAGCAGGAAGGTTAATCTTCACGAGTTCAAACCCAGCCTCATTCACTTATTAGATGAGTGACCCTGGGTAAGTCACTTAACCCTGTTTGCCTCAGTTTCTTCATCTGAAAAATGAGCTGGAAAAAGAAATGGCAAACCACCCCAGTATCTTTGCCAAGAAAATCCCAAATGGGGTCACAAATCTGAAATGACTGGGCAACAAAAAAAGTTTTGTTATGGTCTTTTCCTTGGTCATTCTACTTGTTTGACTATTCTTTGGCCTCCTTTTTTGGGATCTTCATCTAGGTCATGCTAACTAACTGTAGGTATTCCTCAAGTCTCCATCCTGAGCCCTGTTTTCCCACTATACCATCTCACTAGCTCATCAGTAACCAGGGGTCAATTATGATTTCTATGTAGATAATTCCCAGCTCTCTCTATATAACTCTAACTTCTCTCCTGAACTCCATTCCGGCCTCACCAATTGTCTTTCGGACACCTCAAATAAGATTTCCATGAAAACTTGATACTCAGACATGTCCAAAACAGAACTCATTATCTTCTCCACCCCCACCCCCAAGCTTTCCTCTCTTCCAAATTCCTCATTATTATCAAGAGCACCACCACCCTCCTAATCACCCATGCTGCAACCTTGGTACCATTCTTGACTTTTCACATACTCGCCTTACATGCCCAATCTGTTGCTATTCACATGAACTATTTGTGCCCTACCTGTCAAACATTCTGATCTTGTATTGGCCTGATCAGCCACAAAACTTGACTCTAGCACTCTAAAATTTGGTCCTCTTCCAGAATGAAAGACAACAACCAACCAGCCAACTTCTTATAGTCTTATTATTCCTTCCTTCACAAAATCTCTTGGCTACATTCCCTTTTCTCTATTCACATTGTCATCATCCTCTAGCTCTTAAAACACCACCCTAGAATATTAGCCTTCTTGTTGTTCCTCCTGCCTTGTTTCTCCACCACCACCTTCAAGTCATCCTCCATTCATGACAGTAATTTTTCTAAACTCTGACAGTGTCATCTTCTAATCAATAATCTCCATTCACCCCTTATTACTTTCAGTATCAAATATAAAACCCTATTTGACATTTAAAGACCTTCATGATCTTTGCCCTTCATGCATTTCCAGTCTTCTTACATTTTACTCCTCTCCACATACTTTTAGATCCAACAACACCTACTTTCTTGCTGTTTGTCAAATATAACATTCCATCTGTGCCAATCTTGTACATTTTCACTAGCTAGACCTCATGCCCAGAACACTTATTGTCATCTCTTCTTTCTCTTCCTCACCCATGCCCAAAATGTTAGTGCCTTCCTTCTCAGATTAATTAATTAATTAATTGATGGACTATGATGCTCCTCACTACATTTAGCTAGCCTAGTCTTCAATTAATAATCCATCTCCAGGTCTCTACTCAAAGCCATCTAATGCAACTCATCCTAGAACATAGCCTGTGAGATAGCAAGGACACTTCCACTCCTGAGTAAAGAGAACTTGTTTACAGAAAGAAAGAAAGGAAGGAAGGAAGGAAGGAAGGAAGAAAGAAAGAAAGAAAGAAAGAAAGAAAGAAAGAAAGAGCTCCTAAATAATTAAATATTTATTTATTGAATTGAATATTCCAATTTAATGCTGAGAAGAAAACATTGTTCTTTTGGAAAGAGCTATGGTTGAAAGTAACCTGACTTTTTTTTAAACCTGTACTGGCCACCCACTGGCAAAAAATGCTGGTGTCTGTGTTGTTGTTTGTCCTTCCTTTTTCAGAGAGAACCAATGACATCACTGGTGATGTCTTGACTTCAGCATCACTTGGACTTCAGTGAGGCAGAGTTGCACAAAATCAACCTCATTCTTTCTTCTAGAGTCATTAAAGTCCAGTGGCAAGACAAAAGTCAAGATACCTGGAGATGGCCTAGGATGCAGTGGATGACCTCGGAGTCTTTGATGTCTGCTTCAGCTGCCTTCATGGCCATTGGAACAAATTGTTCTCATCAGATCATTCCTGGGAGGAAATCTTCACCCACTTGGGATAGACAACCCTTTAACTCACCTATGGGTTTGAGGTCTATCAGTTACCCTCAACTTCATTTGGCCTATCTGCATAGACAGTTTATCAAGGTGTGGTCGCTGTGCATGCTACAGCTTCATGGAGCCACAGGGGAGATCTGAGTGTCAGGTAGACACCAAAAATGGATAAGCAACCCTGAAACAGGCTGGGCAAGCCCTCACACTAGAGGTGCTAGTCCTACTTGAACACCCCATATACCCTGTGGTGTTTATGATGTATTAATCACCAGTGGGAGCAGGAGGTTAGAGTACATTATTCATACCTTCAGGCAGTTGCTGCAATAGAGGCAGCCAGGTAGGTCAGGGTGGGGGGCAAGGGGAAACTAAGAGATAAACTCAAAATTATGCAAGGATTTTTTTTTAACAGAAAAGGTCATCCTTTAGTTAAAGTCCATAGCAATGATAGGGCTTTATGCTTTCCAAAGCTTCAAAACCTTATTTGACTTTTCCAAAAGCCCTGTGATGTAATTAAAGCTAGGATTCTCCTCCCAGTTTTACAGATGAGAGATCTGAGCCTAGGAAAGTGATTTGTCACAGGTTGCATGGATCATAAGCCTTAGAGCTGGTTTCAAAACCAGGTCTTCTAACTCCTGGTCCTTCTGATGCATTATGCCACCTCTCCAAACATGCATGACTTTTGAAATTGTAATCTTTTTTTATCAAATCAGCCAAAATGCGGATGTGGGGATTTTCCCTGAACCTCTGAATAGTTAGGGTGAAAAATGAGATCTCTAACCCCATTAAATGAAACTAAACTAGCAATCAGAGCCTCCCATCATCCAGTCCATGACTATCTTTCTAGACTTTACTGTCATTGCCACCAAAATCCTTGGCTTTGTCAAATAGTTCAACATCAGAAAAGGAGACCGTTCAATCAATTGAAATGACTCCAAAAAAATGTTGCATTACTATAGACCTTGCCATTACACTTTAAAGCCCATGGGGCCTTGCCACTACCCCCTAAGGATGACAGGACCTTTTGATCTGACTTATAGCTGAAACCTCATATAAACTGTCTCTCTCCAACTTGAGAGCAGGGACTAACTTGTCTTTCTATTTGTTTTGTCAGTGCTTTGCAAATAGTAGTGCTTAATAAAAATTTTTGTTCATTCATGTCACTCCCTAAGAGAGCCTCATAGTCATTCTCATTTAATCATAACCAAATTTGGTTGACTTTTTAGAGGCCTCAGGAGTCAGTATTGGAGTGGCTAAGTCAAATTTTGTCAAGAATGGGGACAGGTCAGAGGCTGAGGCAGCAAGACTCCCCTCCTCATATTCTTCGTCAGTTGGTTTTTAATAGAAGGAAATTAAACTGCAATGGATTACTACTAGCATTACTAGCTGTCTACACTGGAGACTAAGCAAGGCTATTGGGAAGGAGTTAAGCCCTCTATCTTCAGAAGACCAAAAGAACTCAGTTTATTTTAAAGAGGTCCAGATGAGACCTGAATGTCTTACTTGATGAGTGTTATTATTTTTGCTTTTTTTTTTTCCCTCCAGGTTATGTATGTGTCTGGCCTAAGAAACACTTTGACTGGTGTTCATTGATTTGAAGTTTGGAACCTTAGGAGGAAGAGGCCTGGATGGAGCTCCTATTTGTTCCAAGAGTATGTGAAGCAGCAGTAAGAAGTAGAGAGTGTCTACAATCCCAATTGTGATTCTTCCAGGGGTAAATTATAGTACAACCATACTATGTTACAATGAAACTCTATTAGGCAGATATCCAAGAGAGGTGAGAATCAAAAATTTAATCTGTTAGCACCATTGGTGATCCGATGGAATACAAGGTATCTAGCCATCCAAGGCTGAACCCATGTAACAAGAATTCCTAACAGAAGCCACAGGACTCCAAAAGCCATTGGCAACACCTCCTTCACACTAGTTTTTAGTGGGATTTGATTTAATAACAATATAATAGTTGACTTCCTTTGTGAGGGAGGGCCATCATCCTTAAGATCTTCAGGAAGCTGACCCCCCCACCCCCCCACCCAGGCCATCAGCCTTGCTTCCAATCTGATTCCTGCAGCCTTTATTGAGGATGACCCCTGTAGAGAAGGAGACCACCTTCCTTAATATCAACAAAACCAATTACCAGCCAGCTAGTACCATGCAACCAGTCACCAATTAGGGTATGCCCAAGGGCCCCAGAAATGGCAGCACCCCCAGACCACGGGTTTTAGTTCCAACCCAGCCACTCTGCCTTCCACTCCCAGGCATCATCTGGGGAACCAGTTTGGTAAAGAAAGGGCCAGTCATCTCCAATAACCAATAATCAACTGCTGCTCACAGGGTAGGCAAGCCAGCCTACTTGAAACAGTAAGGGACCCTGAGATGTGTCACGTATCAGGTGAGTCAAACACTTGGACCACCATCACCTTTACTGCTACCTACCCTGATACCTTGATGAAAACATTTTGGGATCCCAAACCTATAAATCTTGGGAATGTCAGTATTCCTCAGACTACTGTTTATGATTCCAGCCTGATCTCTGAAGCCATTGTTCCAGGAAGTAATTCATGTGGAGATATGATCTGTCAACTTCTTCTTCTGGTTGGGGGGGAATGCTTGAGACCAAAATACTATGCTCTATTAAATGGTTTAACATCCCAAATAGATAAGATTTTATCAGTAGAAATCGGTAAAAAAAAGATGCACTACCATCTGCTTTGCAACAGCACCCTAAGGACCATAAAACCTTTCCATCTGAATGACAGCTGAAATCTCCTGTCTATCTCCCCTATTAGAATGTGAGCTCCTTGAGAGCCTCCCCTTTTCGTACTAAGCAGTAATGTTTAATCAATCCTTTTCCATTCTTTCATTCAAATGAATCAACACTCAATCATGTCATAGAATCATAGATCATCTAACCAATCCCCTCATCAAAATCATGACCACCACCACCAATTAAACTTATATAAGTATCTTTAAGAGAAGTCAGTAGCAATAATGAGCCAGATATTATGGCACCTGGCCAAAGGATCTTTCTAAGGCCAGAAAGAAAAAAAAAAGGAGAAAGAAAAAAAAAGTTCACTTGCAGTTCACCAGGGACCTCTATTTTAGGGGAAATGAGAAAGAAGTTGCTTCCTTTGATATTTGCCCTGGCTACCATCTGCCC
Source organism: Vombatus ursinus (assembly GCF_900497805.2). NCBI lineage: Eukaryota > Metazoa > Chordata > Mammalia > Diprotodontia > Vombatidae > Vombatus > Vombatus ursinus. The sequence continues at coordinate 21,632,407 of NW_020940358.1, forward strand.
CACAGACAATGTGGTATCTTCTAAAGGAGGTTGTTTACCTGTGTGGGCTTCCTGTACAGATTGTCATAGATAGGGGCCCCTGGTTTACAACCAAGTTCTGGAGAAGACTTCAAAAAAAGGTTAGGGGTTCAGCTATTGCTTACCATGGCCTACCACCCACAGGCCAGTAGATAAGTATCACAGACAGACTAGGATCTCAAACAGTATCCACACTATGAGACAACACTGTGACAACCGGACTGGGTCCAGTGCTTGCTTGTGTTCCTAAAGGTCAGATCTGACCGTGTCACCCCCCCTCCCTTCAATAAACTCCAGTGATTCCTTAACACCTTGAGAGCGGGGACTATCTTGCTTTTTGTAACCCCAGCACTTAGCACAGTGCTTTGCATGTAGTAGGCACTTAATAATTGCTTCTTTCATCCATTCACCCCTAGGATCAAATGTAAACCTTTTTGTTAAAAAGTGTCATATTCTGGCCCCATCCTATCTTTCTTTCTCTATTATTCTCCCTTCCACAATCCAGTCATACTGACTACTTATTGGTTCTCACACATGATATTACATTTCCCATCTTTGGGGCTTGAACACTCTCCCTCTTTGCCTATGCCTTTTCAAATGTCTGGTTTCCTTTAAGACTCAGCTCAAATGTCTTCATCTGACACCCCAACTATTTCCCACCTCTACCAGCTTCTAGTACTTTCTCCTCCAAGATTACCTTATACGTTTTAAATATGTTTCACATGTAATGATATGCACGTCTCATGCATTAGAAATGTCTTTTGATGTCAAGGGCTTTTTTGCTTTTGTGTTTGTTATCTCCAGTGCCCAACCCTCTGGCTAGTAGATGCTTAAAAAAATAATGTTGATTTTTTGTCAGAGTTGGCCCTAAATAGCACTATGCACTTTGCCTTTGGAATTTTATCTTTTCAGGTGGCTTGTGGATTCATTCTGATAATTGTGTGCTTAGAAGGCTTAGAAGTCATACTAAAGACTCAGTAAGTGCCAGTCTTGATATTTGGGAGCAACGTCTCCCTAGAGAAATCACTCAGCAACTATTAGATAGGGAAAACAACAGGGGGGATTGTTAGATAACTCTTTTGGAAAACTGGAGACCAAATCTCACCATGTCTTAATCTCTCTCTCTCTCTCTCTTTCTCTTTCTCTCTCTCTTTCTCTTTCTCTGTCACACACACACACACACACACACACACACACACCTCCTAGAACACAGGGTCTTTTAGCCTTTAGACAATATATATGTAGGTCTGAATATCTGAACTTGGTGACCTCTGAGCTAGGACTATTGAGAATCAAAGGGATCCAGCTCCACATGAGAGGTTTTAAGAGACAAGTACAAAATTTTATATTGTCAGTTGAAGCAGGGACAGTGATGTAATATGACTGATTGGAAGGGGATACTGACCAGAACATGGCATATGGGAGTTAGGTGAAAATTATTCATATCCCCTCCATGGTTGGGATTTTTCACCATAGGGAGCCAGGGACATCCCAACCACCTTTCAGCACCATGGTTATGGAAAGCAACAGAGCTGGCAGTGGCTGAGTTGTGCATGTTGGCTTGATGTTACTGGTGTGCAGGGACAATGTGCAGCTGGAAATGTTGAGAAAAAAGGAAAAGTTTTGAATGATGCTGGTGGACAAATTGTCCTACGAATTGGCTACAGTGTAGAGCCAGAGTGGATTTGGTTGTTTGCAGGATAAGATTTGGACCCAGGCATACATTTGAGGACTCAAAGGCTTCATGACAACATTGTCCTATCTCTTAAGGAAACTTTACTAATGTGAAGGTGTCTTCTCCAGTAGAATAAGCGTAAGAAGGACATCTTCTATGATTTGGCTATGTTTATTACCTTATTAGATGGCTTCAGATCAATTTTAAGGTCCAGGCAAGTTTGTGATGAAAAAGTAATTTCTTGAAATAGTCAGTTACAGAAATTCTTTGAGATTCCACTCTGTCACTCCACGAGCATATTTGGGAATCCTAGACCAACATCCTATCATCTTGAAAATGTTTTTATTATACTGACTATTCTATCATAATGGCCATTGTTACGAAGGACCTTGATTCTTATTGTCTAAGAGAAACCACAGTATCTTTGGCGGGAAAAGTTTCCCTAGGCTGTCTGAGTTTTCTATAATTAAATCATAAAGCAGCAGTTCTCATTTGTTGTCAAAAGAAATAACGTCCAGATGCCTAATGAACACATATCTGGTAGTATTATGCACTTGGGAAAGTATATTTCCATTTCACATTAACATTGTTCCTGTTCTTTATTTTACCTCTCAGAAACTCTCAAGACATTTTAAGCCAGTGACCAATGGTAGACAAGGGTAGACTGTAATCCTTTCAACAAACAACTATACTTGAAAAAGAGCAGGAGAGGGAAGTTATTTAATAAGATTTGAAAGCACAAGGACTTTGAGGAAAATTTCTGGATCAATAGAAACATGTGACTTCATCAAAGACAAATTCTATGTAATTATCCAAATGTAATTATTAGCAATACCCTTAAAAATAAAAGTATGTCAGTACCAGATATGTTAGTGATATTGTTACCCTTTAAGATATTATTTGCCCTTTAAGATATTACCCAGCTGAACTCAGATCAAATGTCAGGATCAATTTGGGTACAAAGAAGAAATGAAACATCTTTCATTCATCTTAGGGCACAGAATGTTATTGGTCATTATTATTTTGTCAGTTGACTTTGCTTAAATGCTTTGTGTATTTATGTGAGTGGGTGTGTGCATATGTATGTGCCATCAGACAGAGTGGAGGATGGAGTACATGTTAGGAAATTACTGTGGTGTAAAAAACAAAAAACACCAGTAAAACGGTTTTTTAAACGGAACCTTCCCATTGCAAACATTTCAGTTAACAGAATGGGCAGAGATCAAGTTTGTTAGTTTTGATACATCTCTAGAAAGAATTCTCCCCACTTTGTCCCTAAAAACTGAAATATGGAAAAAAGTAAGAAGTGAATGTTTTTGAGCAATCATTCTAAGAAGCTCCTTTTTTGGGGGGGGGGTTAGGCAATGGGGTTAAGTGACTTGCCCAGGGTCACACAGCTAGTTAGTGTTAGGTGTCTGAGGCCAGATTTGAACTCAGGTCCTCCTGAATCCAAGGCTGATGCTCAATTCACTGGGCCACCTAGCTGCCCCTAAGAAGCTCCTTTTGCTTTGCTCAGGAATCCACAATCCCAAAGAGAGTTTGTGGATAAATACAGAAACCTAAACTGGATACTTCTAAAGATTCATGTTTTACTTAATGTGGCCATTCTCTCTACTAGAACATATCATGGTTCTTCCACACCTTATTATTAGTTTCATGATGTAGCCAAAAATGCTATCAATTAGGGGCAAACCACATGATGATGAATTTCTAGGTCATCACTAGTTCTATACTGAATGCCTTTCCAACTTGATAAGAACTGTCTAACATAAATAAAAAATAATCTGGGAAGGGAAAAGGCACTAACAGCTATATGGATCAGAAAAGATCTCAGGTAGAAGAGATGCTTGAGCTGAGCTTTGAGGGAATCTTAGGAGTAGAGGGGGGTGAGGAGTGAATTCTAGGAATGGGAGAACAACTTTTTACTTTAATTTTATTTTTTTAAGATTTATATTAATTTATTTATTTTTAGTTTTCAACATTCACTTCCACAAGATTTTGAGTTTCAAATTTTCTCCCCATCTTGTCCCTCCCCCCTCCCAAGATGGCATGCATTCTGAATATCCCTTCTCCTAATCTGCCCTCCCTTCTATCTCTCCCCCCCTTCTCTTATCCCCTTCTCCTTAAATTTTCCTGTAGGGCAGGATAGATTTCTATACCCCATTTCCTATATATCTTATTTCCCATTTGCATGTGAAAACAATTTTTTTTAACTTTTGTTTTTAAGACTTTGGGTTCCAAGAGGAGAACAACTTTTACAAAGTCATAGACAGGATATATGGAGTGCTGAATTGGAGGAACAGCAAGAAAACCTGTTTGACTGGAATATAGAGAGAGGGAAGGGAATTATGTATATAATTCTAGCATCTTCTCTCTGTTAATTATTTCCTATTAATCCTGTATATAGCTTGTTTCATATACATTTGTTTGCATGTTGTCTCCACTATTAGATTGTAAGCTCCTTGAGGGCAGGGAAGTCTTGCTTAGGTAAGTCAGGCTAGATACCCTCTGAAGTCCTCTCTGACTCTGAGATTCTGTCATTCCATGAGTCTAAATGAGTGGCAAATTAACTCAGATCTGAGCACAGAATTAGATGAGATCAAGGTCATAAATTCCATCTCCATGTAAGGTCAATTATTTAGACCATAGCTACCATCTACTTTCCTAGCCCTGGATAAGCATCTTGAAATCTGAGGCAGGGCATTTGTGCCCTGTGTTACAAGGAAGATGAGATGAGAGTCTAACATAATCACTTAGTTTCCTGACTGAGCTTCCCTCAGCATCACTGCATTTGGGGTAGAGGACACAGTCCCACCTTCCCCTGACCTGGGATGTTGCCTTCACCCTTACATAGATTCTGAAAATTCTGGCCCTAGGCAAGGAAACATGAATTTTTACTGGGCTTTTCTTCTTTCCAGCTATCCACACACAGTCCTATTCACCTACATTATTGGTCTACTTGCAATTTCTTGAACTCAACACTCAAATCTTCCCCCTCCTCCCACCTCTGTACCTTTTCATTAGTTATCCTCCAAGCTTGAACCTTACTCCCACCTCTTCATTTTCCTGGCTTCCTTCAAGACTCAGCTCAAATGCCACCATCTGCAAGAAGCCTTTCCTGGTCCCCTTGCTGCTACAGCCTGCCCCTCTCAGATAATCTTCATCTACTCTGTATATATCTTTGTACTTTATCTCTCCCATTAGAATGTATGCTACTTGGAGGCAGGGACTGCTTTGATTTTCTTTGTATCCCCAGTGCTTAGCTCATAGCCTATCCCACAGTAAATGCTTTATAAATAAATGCCTATTGAGTAACTGAGTGACTATTCAAGGCTCCCTACATGTCAATTTTTTGAAATTGACTTTAAAGAGTTTCATAACATCTCCAATAGATAATAATAACAATAACAACAATAATAACGGTGGATCTCTGCATGATGCTGCAGTGTTATAATGGGTTTCATATATACATGTGTAATATGTGTGTATATACATATATGTGTGTGTGTACATATATACATATATACACATATATATTCTGATTTGAAATGCATGACATCCCTCTGAGGCAAATCTTGAAAAAAAGATTTTTGTCATTTACAGGTGAGGTAACAGTGACCTAGAGAGGGGGAATGACTTCTCCAAGGATACCCAGCTAATAAGTGGCAGAGCTGGTTCACATAGATCTAACCAAATCTCTAGAGATTCAGATCCAGCCCAGTCACTTACAAAGATATTTCATAACATTTTGGAGCTGGAAAAAAGTTTAGAAATCATCTAGTCCAATCTCTTCATTATTTTCCTTCAAAACTTAGTAACAATTAGCCAATAAAAAAATAATACACAAATCTGCAAATATTACTTTTTAAAAAAATTTTTTTGGTGATTTTTTGGCAATTGGGGTTAAGTGACTTGCCCAGAGTCACACAGCTAGTGAGTGTTATGTGTTTGAGGCCATATTTGAACTCAGGTCCTCCTGACTTCAGGCACAGTGCTCTACCTACTCTGCCACCTAGCTGCCCCTGTAAACTGTATATTTGTTATTAAATAATAAAATAACAAAAGTTTGATATGTCTTTTCTAAAATTTAAATTTTCTTATTCTTCACAAACATTTATTTCTCCCCTTTCTTTCCCCCTACAATAGAACAAAAATAAAATAAAATGAAACCCTCAAAACAAATAATCATAGTTCAGTGACCCAAATTCCCACATTGTTCATGTCTGAAAATAAACAGCTCCCTCTGCATTTTAAGTCTATCACTTCTCTGGTAGGAGATAGGAATCATGCTTCATCTCTGGTCCTCTTGAATCATGAGTTGTCATTTGTATTGATCAGAGTTCTCATCTTTCAAAGCTGTTTTTGCTTATAATGTCATTGTCATCATCTAAATTGCTCCCTTACTTATCACTCTGCATCAGTTCATAGAGGTCTTCTCATTTTCTTCTATCCATTTGATTATTTCTTTTGGTGTAGTAATATTCCATTACATTCATATACTATAATTTGATTAGCCATTCCCCAATTAAGTTGAGCCTTTCTTAGTTTTTACAGTTTTTTGCTACTGCAAAAGAACTGCTATAAGTATTTTTTACATACGGGTTCTTTTCCTCTTTCTTTGATCTCCTTTGGTGTAAGCTTAGTAGTGATATTGGAGATAAATGGTACGGCAAGCTTAATGACTTTGGGCACAGTTCCAAACTGCTTTGCAAAATGGCCTTACCAATTCACAGCTCTATCAATAGAGCATTAGTGTTACTGTTTTCCTGATGTCCTCATTTCCCCTTCTGATCTCTTCTATGTATTTATTTTTCAGATTTTGAAGAGAAGAGAAGGAGCATTGGAGGCTCTTTCTCTTACACATCATCAAGCAGATACTCAATCCTCACTTTCATTTTTGAATTGTTCCCTTGTTATCATTTACTCTCTTCTGTTTGTGATTTGAGATTCATTCCATATATCTTTATTACTCAATAGAACTCATTATCATTGTTATTTTCCAACCTCTAGGTTGTTCTTCCTTTCTCAAGGAGTTCAGTACCTGACTCACAGTCTTCCTTTCCACCCCAACCTCATATTTGGGGACCTTGACCTATATGTCAATACTCCTTCGCATAGTCTGGTTTCTCAGTTAATCAACCTCCTAAATTCCCTGACCACTATCTTCGTTCCACCTTAGTCACCCACAAGAACAGCCATACCCTTGATTACTAATTGTCTCAATTCTGTGAACTGACTCTGGAATTCTGCTCTGTGACTGCAACCTTTCCTTCTGATTCAATTCTTCTAAACCTAGCCTTCATTTTTGCCTCCCTTCTTTCTCTTCACAGTCTTGACCCTATGGTTGGCCAGTTCAGCCATACACACAGTTAGCTATCATTGAATCCTTTGCCCTCTTGTTCTATTGCCAATCACTCCATGCCAAATCCAAGGCCTAGGTTACCCAACCATCCACCTTCACTGTTCCTGTTTGAAAGGTGGTAAGCGGCTGCTGAACCATTATGGAGAAAATCATTCAACCCTGCCAACTGGGTATAACAAATTTATGTTATTTAGTCTCAACTGGTTTCTCACTTCTGCACACAAATTCTTTCACTCTTCCCAGAATGGTCCTCTATCATACTCTATAGCAGCCATTACTGTCCTTTTCCTTTCTATTCAGACTTCCAAACCATCTCCTATCCACTTCTTCTGCATATAAGACTTTATCATCTACTTTATTGGGAAAATAGAGGTCATCTGTCTTTATTTCCAGCTTCTCTTCCACAGCATACCTCAAAGATTCTCTTCATCACCCCTTACTTTCTCCTCCTTTGCTCCAGTTTCTGATGGAGAGGTAGACCTTCCTTCTCGCCAAGACTAAACTCTCCACTTGTGCTCTTAGTTCTATCCGTTACTGTCTCCTCCAGGATCTTGGCCTTTCAATGATTCTCTCTGCTTCATCTTCACTCTCTCCTTAATTACTGCCTCCTTTTGTATCACATATAAACATTTCCACATCTTTCTCATCCTAAATCTCTTTTCCCTGTCACACCCAAACTCAAAAAAGTTGTCTATACCTGGCTCCATTTTCTCACCTCTCAGTCACTTCTCAGTCCCTTTCAGTCTGGTTTCCAACCCAAGCACTTAAATGAAATTGTTCTTTCCAAGGTTAACAATGACCTTTGAACTGCGAAATCCAATGGTCTCTCAATCCTCTTCCTTCATGACTTCTCTATAGCTTTAAACACTGTTGACCACCTCCTTCTGAGCAGGATCTCTCCACCTCAGATTCTGTGATCCTACTTAGTTTTCCCCCATCTTTCTAATTGCTCCTTACTTCTATCTTTTGCCATATCATCCTCTTCATTCTAACTCTAAATATGGGAATTCCCCAGCCCTCTTTTCTTCTCTCTTTACACTCCTGGAAAATCTCATGAGCTTCCAAATGGGCTCACAAAGACCTGAGCACAAATAGGGGTTCAGATACTTCCTAGCTGTAGGACAAATCACTAACTGCCCCCCCTGTTGCCTCAGTTTCCCTAATTGTAATGTAGGGACAACAACAGCAACTACCTCACAAGATTGTTATGAGGATCAAATGAGATAATATTTGTTTGTTTGTTTGTTTTTAAAAGTGCTTAGCATACATGTATAACCTGTATCAAATTGCCTACCATTTTCAGAAAGGGGTGGGGGGGGGGGGGGGGGGGGGAGGGAAGGGGAAGGAGGGAGAAAAATTTGGAACTCAAAATCTTATAAAAATGAATGCTAAAATTGTTTTGGGGATATATAATTGGGGAATATAATAAATATAATTGGGGAAAAATAAAATACTTTTTTTTAAAAAGAGCTCAGCCCAGTGTCTGGCACAAAGTAGGTGCTAAATAAATGTTTATTCCTTTCCCCCTTCCCTTCCCCACTTCTTCCTCTTAGAATCCATAGCTTCTTCCAAGGATGAGTTCATATGCCACTCCTTCCCGGGGGCATTTCTTGTCTCCCCTCCCTGCCCCACCCTTAGTACTATTTCCCTCTAGACATTTCTTTATATCACTTGGTATTTACTTACTTGGGAATGCATTACTATCTACCTAGCAGAATGTAAACTTCTTGAGGGTTGGGACTGTTTAAGCTTTGTTTTTTATTCCCCAGCACCCAGCACAATGCCTGGCCCATAGTAGGAGCTTAGCACCTTTGTTGAATTGAATTATTATTTTATGAAGTCGTAATATACAAATGTGTATGCATGCATATATATAATACATGCATATATAATAAATATACCTATATAATATATATACATTATATACACATTTTATATATACATATATATAATGTACGTGTATGCATATATATAAGATTCTGATTTTGCTTTCTTCATTCTACATGACTTATATTTCTTTCTATGTTTCTTTGTGTTCATGTTTGTCATTTCCTACATATCAATGATATTCCATTGTGCTCATATACAATACACAATTTGTTGATTTATTCCTTAAATATTGGCTATATGAATTATCTTCACTTTTTGCTCTTACAAATAAAGCTGGTCTGACTATTTTGAATAGCAAACCTTTCTTTTTTTCTTTAAACTTCATCTATAGAATATACTCTGAATGATCAAATCTGCTGTCAACCAAGAATGAAATTGAGGCCCCAAGAGGTTTAGTGACTTGCCTGTATACAGGTAAGAAAGTGTTAGAACCAGGGCTCAAACCTATATCTATTGAGTGCACAGCTAGTGCTTTTTCCACTATGCTGTAGTGAAAAATGTACATTTTTCATATTTATGTCTTTTTTGTTTTGTTTTTTGATTCCTGAAGAAACTGGATTGTATGTAAACTCTGGGCCTTAACCTCTTTATATCCCCCTCAATAATAAGCTCAGAGTAAGGCCTTGATAAATATTTTATTTTATTTGAAACCAAGAATTTCTCCATATTTGCCACTTTATGGATTCTTTTTTTTTTTAACTCACTCTTACCATTCCCATTTGAGTAATCGGGGATATGAGACATAAGAAAGGTCCATGACACAGGCAAATAAGGAAAGACTCGGACTTGCCCTCAGTCTCATGTTAAGCTTATAGAAATATTTCTTCAGTTTCATTTTTGTAATTTCCCTAAAATCCAATGGCCAGGCAATGCCAGACGTGCTTAGAAGTCTCATTGTAGGGCAGCTAGGTGGCATAGTGGATAGAGCACTGGCCCTGGAGTCCAGAGGACCTGAGTTCAAATGTGGCCTCAGACACATAATACTTCCTAGCTGTGTGACTCTGGGCAAGTCACTTAACCCCAATTACTTCACTTAAAAAAAAAAGTCTTATTGTATTTAATCAGCCCTGCCCACACACAATCTTCGAAATCTAGGATCCTAAAGCAAAGAGCATACCTAAACTGGAATCCAGCTCAATTGAAAAAACAAATATTTGCTGAATAGTAGCTGTATGCAAAGCATAGTCCTGTGCTCTGAGAATACAAAGACAAAAGCAACACAGTTCCTATCCTCAAGGAAGATATATTCTACTGAAAAGTCCCTCAGGTCTAGAATATCAATTAATCATCAATTAACAAGTATTTCTGAAAAGTCTACTATGTACCAGGCACTATACTAGACACTTGATATGAAAGTACAAAAAATCAAATCATCCTTACTTTCAAAGGGCTTGTATTCTATCAAGGGAGATGTCATGTACATATGTAAGTATAAAATGAATAAGTATAAATATATAGTGAATAAATACAAATAGATACAAAGTAGTTCAATACAAGTTAGCTTGGGAGAGAGGGCACTAGCAGTTGAAAGGCTCAAGAAAGGCTACATCAGAAGATGGTGCTTAAGCTGTGTCTTAAAGGAAAAGAAGAATTCTATGAGAAAAGGGAAAAGAGGTGATGTATTCTGGGCATGTGGGATGGCCAGGGTAAAGGCAGGCTCGAAGACAGGAGATGGAGGGTCCTGTGGGGCAGCAAAGAGAAGCCAGTTGGCTATTTTTTTAATCTTTTTTTAAATTAATTTAATTTGCTTTGTCAACAATCACTTCCATAAGCTTTTGAGTTTTAAATTTTTCTCCCCCTCCCTCCCCACCTCCTTCCCTAAGACAGCACACAATCTGATGTAGGTTCTACATATACATTCCTATTAAACATATTTTCACATTAGTGATGTTGTAAGTAAGAATTAGAACCAATAGGAGGAACCACCAGAAAGAGGAAACAAAACACAACAGAAGAAAAAAAATAGCAAATAGTATGCTTCGATCTGCATTCAAACTCCACAGTTCTTTCTTTGGATGTGGATAGCATTTTTCATCATGAGGCCTTTGGAGATGTCTTAGATCCTTGTATTGCTGAAAAGGGCTAAGTCTATCAAAGTTAGTCATCACACATTGTAGCTGTTACTGTGTAAAAAGCTCTCCTGGTTCTGCTTGCTTCACTCAGCATCAAACCATACAAGTCTTTCCAGGTTTTTCTGTAGTCTGCCTTTTCATCATTTCTTATAGCACAATAGTATTCCATTGCATTCATATACCACAACTTGTTCAGCCATTCCTCAATTGATAGGCATCCTCTCAGTTTCCAACTCTTGTCTACCACAAAAAGAACTGCTATAAATATTTTTGTACATGTGGGTCATTTTCCCATTTGTATGATTTCTTTGGGATACAGCCCTAGAAGTGCTATTGTTGGGTCAAATGGTATACACATTTTTTATAGCTTTTTGGGCATAGTTCCAAATTGCTCTCCAAAATGATTGGATCATTTCATAGCTCCACCAACAATGCATTAGTGTTTCAATTTTCCCACCTCTTCTCCAACATTTATCATTTTCCTGTTTTGTCAAGCTGGCCAATCTGGTAGGTGTGATGTGGTGCCTCAGAGATGTTTTGATTTGCATTTCTCTAATCAATAGTGATTTAGAGCATTTTTTCATATTACTATAGATGGCTTTAATTTCTTCATCTGAGAACTGCCTGTTCATATCCTTCAGTTTGGCTATTTTACAGAATGTGAAGGGTGAATAATAATCCAATAAGGCTAGAAAGCTAGATTGGGGCCAGGTTGCATAGGATTTTAAAAACTAAACACAGGAGTTTGTATCTAGGCAATAGGAAGCTACTGTAGTTGATTGAGTAGGGGAGTCACATGGTCAGATATACAGTTAACAAAAACAGCTTTGGGGGTAGCTAGGTGGCGCAGTGGATAGAGCACTACCCCTGAAGTCTGGAGGACCTGAGTTCAAATCTGGCCTCAGACCAAACACTTTCACTTACTAGCTGTGTGACCCTGGGCAAGTCACTTAACCCCAACTGCCTAAATAAATAAATTAAATAAATGTTTATAAAAAAAAAAAACAAAAACAGCTTTGGCAGTAGGATGGATTGGAGTGGTGAGAGGTTTGAGGTCAGGAAACCAATGAAGAGGGTGTTGCAATAATCTAGTTGAGAGGTGAGGAGAACTTGAACTAAGGTAGTAGCTGTGTGAGTAGAGAAAAGGGATTGAATTTGAAAAAAAAGTTAGGAAGCAGAAATGGCAACTTATAATGATTGATTGGTACATGGAATGAGTGAGGTCAAGAGCCTAGGATAATGCCAAGATTATGAACCTGGAAGAACGATGGTACCTTTGAGAAAGAACATGCTTCCACATATGTCTGGGGTCAAGAAAGAACACATAAGTAGAGTTTGAGCTGCAGAATAGAAAGGAAACATGCCAGACATTCAAAGAGCCTGAATAACAGAGTTTAATGCCTAGTATGCCATGAGGCATGAGTTATTTTTCTATTTATTACTACTACTACTACTACTACTGTTTTTCCTAATAATTATAATAATAATAATAACTAGAACTTTTAGTGCTTTAAGGTTTTCAAAGCATTTTACAAGCATTATCTCATTTTATCCTCATGACAACCCTGAAAGCTAAGTACTATTATTATCCTCATTTTACCAATAAGGAAACTGAGGCAGACAAAGATTAATTGACTTACCCAGGGTCATAGCTAAGAAGTGCCAGAGGCTAGATTTTAATTTAGGTGTTCTTGACTCCAGGACCAACACTCTGTCCACTATACCACCTAGCTGTCTAATCTTATGTTTACTATATTCCTCCTTGCACCCTCTGACCCTTTCAAAAGGGCTTTTACTCTTTCATTCCCAAGTTTCTAGTACCAGTATGTTCTCTCTTCTCTATCAAAACCCTCTTTCAGGAAAGGCCCAGAAACTCATTCATACTAAAGTGTAAATGACAGCTCCGATTTAAAGAACCACCCTTTGCAGGGGTACTTACATTTTAATAGAGAACAAAGTCTGAAATTAAAGATATTAAACTGTAACTGTAGAATTTTAGGCTTCAGCACTGTTAGGTGAAGGGATGATTAGATCTGCCTGGTTGGACCCTAAAGTGCAAAACAACTATCAAAGGGTTGCAATTACAAAGAGCCAGATTTAGACTAACTGTAAAGAGAAACTTCTTTATAATACAATTCAATTACAATTACAATTTACAACACTCCAAAAGTGGAGTGTTAAGTAAAGAGCTGCCCATTTCTGGAAGTGTTCAAGTAGATAACTGTTTGTCAGGGATCCTGGAGAGAGGATTACTGTTCAGATGGAAGCTGGACTAGATGACTCTAACAGCCACCTAGTTCAGAGATTTTGCTACTTACCCTGTGGTATGGTCTGAAGTGGGCCCTCAAGGCCAGAGTAAACTTTGGGGGTCTCTTGGATTAGGGAGAAAGATGGAAGCAGGATTCAATTGTATGACAGGGAGGATCTAGAAATATCCTGAGCCATTTAAAAAGCCTGAGTGACAAAGTTACTGTCTACAAGGCCACCAGACCTGAGGAAAGAGAGAGAGAATGGATGAACCAAAAATGTAAGAGTCTGTCTATCTTAGCATTAAAAGTAAATAACTTCAAGATATTTTTTATTTTATTAAAAATAACAAAATCTAAAATGAAATAAAAAATAATAAAATAATAAATAAAATAAAATGATTAAAAATTTTTTTTCTCAGGGACAAGAATGGCTACAGACCTGTCTTTTTAGATTCTACCCATTATATAGAAACTTTAAATGCCTTTCCTTCTAGAATTCTAGAGAAATTACCTAAAAATATAGAAATTCCTCAAAATGGTGGGATAGCAGTGAATCTGAGGACGCCTGTTTTCTGTGTAAATAAAATACTACATTGGATGGTGCCCTCCAAAGGACTTAGCCTTCATTTGTTGTCTTATCCTATCAATAGGTCAGAAAACAGTTAGAAACAAGTTTAGTGAGAGAAGGGAGGGGGCCAGGCAGGTCAGAAAGGAAGGGAAGGGGCCTAGGCAGGAGCTGACTTTGTACTTTGAAATAGTATAGTAAGTATTGTCATCTCCAGACTGAGAGTTTGAGAAATGGCCATTTTTATTTTGTCCAAGGAAGTACACAGATGCTATTATGGACTGTGTTTATAGAGCACTTTCCATCTCCAAAGCCCTTAGCAACCATTGTTAGCAGCCGGTCTGCCCAAGATGTCTCTGATGTGAGTTCCTGTCCCAGCAGTGGCCTAAGTAGCCACCTGTACTGTCCAGAATACCATGCTCATTCCAGCATTCCCCAGCAGAGCCATATGGCACCAAAGCTGGCTAGCAAAGCAGAATTCAGGCCCAATGGGATTCATGATCATTTGCTTCATTCACTATCCCATACAAAGTTTACTTTGGTAGTAGTGTGATACAGTTAAAAGAGCCCTGGACTTGGGAAAGTTCAGGTCTCCAGTTGTGCTACAAACCATGTGGCAAGTCCCTTAATTTCTGTGAGCCTCAGTTCCACACCCAAAGGAGGAAGGCATTAGACTATGCAGATGATATCTAAGATTTCTTCCAGTTCTAAATGTAAGAACCCATGATATTCTGTCCTATAGTCTCTTTCAGCTCTAACATTCCATATTCTTTGTTCTAAGATCCCTCCCAGTTGTAACATTCCACTTTGTGTAACCCAGATTCAAACCTGGAACATTTGCATAAAATGTTTCTCATTATTGGAAGGAATGATTACTTGATATTGTGTGCCTGCCTTAGTGAAGGGCAACAGGAGTCTGAGAGTCTTATGCAAATGTATGGGGCTTAAACCTTGGGCTAGATAAGGTTCTCCCTACCCAGTGTAATCTAACAACAAAGTGAGAACAGAATCTATTCTTTTATTGGCCTCTTTCAAAGAAGACAGTAGATTCATATTTCCCCCTCTCTTGTAGATAAACAAAGCAAACAATTTCTCAGTAAGAACTGAACTCTTTTTTTTTAAGTTTTAATATTTTTTCCCAATGATGCATAAAAACAATTTTTAACCTTTTTTTTGGTAATTTTGAATTCCAAATTCTCTCCCACCCTCCCTTTCCACCCCATTCTTTGAAAAGGCAAGCAATTTGATGAAGGTTTTATATGTGCAGTCAGGCAAAATATATTTCCATACTAGTCATGTTGTGAAAGAAAACACAGACCAACAAAAAAAAAAAACAAGAAAAAGAAAGTAAAAAAAACAAAGCAAAACGGTATGCTTCTTGTTGCATTCAGATTCTGTCAGTTCTTTCTCTGGAAGTGGATAGAATTTTTTGTCATAGGTCCTTCAGAATTGTCTTGGATATTTGTATTGCTGAGAATAGCTAAGTCATTCCCAGTTGATCATTGTACACTATTGCTGTCACTATGTAAGATATTCTCCGGGTTCTGTTCCCTTCACTTTGCATCAGTTCATGTAAGTCTTTCCAGTTTTTTCTGAAAGTTTCCTGCTTATCATTTCTTATAGCGCAGTAGTATTCCGTCACAATCATGCACCACAACTTGTACAGTCTTTCCCCAATTAATGGGCATCCCCTCAATTTCCAATTCTTTGCCACTACAAAAAGAGTTGCTATAAATATTTTTGGACAGATAGATCCTTTTCTTTTTTTTTCTTCATCTTTTTGGGATACAGACCTGGTAGTGGTATTGCTAGGTCAAAGAGTATGCACAGTTTTATAGCCCTTTGGGCATAGTTCCAAGTTGGAGAGCTGAGCTCTTAAAGAAACACATTTGACTTCTTGGGTCACTGACAATTTCACATAATCAAGGCTCTTTTCCTTGGGGGAAGGGAATAAGCATTTATATAGTGCCTACCACGTGCTAGGCACAGTGCTAAATGCTTTTACAAATATTATTTCATTTGATCCTCACAACAACCCTGGAGGTAGGTGCTATTATTATATTGTTTTATAGTTGAGGAAACTGAGGCAGAGTCACACAGCTACTGTTTGACTAAAGAAAGCCTGCATACTTAGTCTTTATACTTGGTATAGGGATTTTTGAAGAAACTTCCCCTCAGGCATAGCTATAGAATTTAGAGCTAAAAAGGAAATTAAAGGCCATGTAGTCTAAACCCCTCATTTTTTAGACAAGGAAACTGAGGTCCAAAGAAAAGCACAAGATTTACCTAAGATAACAAGAGTATTAAGTGTTATGATCCTCTGACTCAAAAGACAATGTTATTTCCACTGTGCCTAAAGCTCATGAATAAAACCCAGCATTTTCCAAGATAATCTGGGTTCTCTATAACTTTAAGAAATTCTACTGTTTGCTTTTATTACTTCTTAGACATTCCTTGACTATTTATACATTGTACAATGTGTTTATACACAGACTATTTATACAATTGTACTCTACACACTTTCACATGCTTTTTCTCATTTGATCTTCCTAGTAGTTTTAAGTGGTAATATTATTCCATTTTATAAAGGAGGAAACTGAGACTTAGAGAGGTTAAGTGACTTGTCCAAGGCTAGCAAGTGATACAGCCCTACCAGGGGGATCTAGAAGCTAGGTCTGCTGGCTCCAAGTGCTCTTTCCGCTATCTTGAGATGCCTTTCCTCTGTCATAATATCAGCAATAATAATAGCTGACATTTTATACAGGGCTTTAAGATATCTATAGTCCTTTACTACCATTATTTCATTGATCCTCACAACAACTCGGTGAGGCAAGTAGCTCATTTTACAGATGAGGAAACTGAGGCTTAGAGAGATTAGGTGATATGTCCATGGTCACACAGTTAATAAAGCATCAGAGGGTAGATTCAAGCACAGGGATCTCCTGACTCCAAGTCTGGCACTCTTTTTTTTCCTTCTCACTACTCCTCATCTTGTATCCAAGATATATTGTCTCTCTTTCTAATAGTCCTAGTCTGTCCCTCTCTGTCCTCACCAGCTTGCTAATGCCTTCTTTGAACAATTTGCCTTGGTCCCCTCCTCCTAACACCTCGCCATAGAAACCAAACAGAATTTTTTTTTAAAGGGAAAATGGAACCTTCACATTTTCCTATGGATTATAAACCACTGTTACCTAGGGCAGCTCTAGCCTTATAGGAGAAATGAGGAACAATGGCAGAGATACCCAGGGCCAAGTCTACTCCCCATTCAACCTGATAATTAATGGGAGCAAAGAAGAAGCTCTTGTCTTTCTGAGACTGATCCCCAATGCAATGGCACTCCAAACATCTGAAGGAAAAACAGTTTGTTAATTGCTGTCTAGACAGTTTATTGCAGCAATAAGATCGAAACACAGAATGCTTAGGTTCGTGGTATGAATCATGCAGACTAAACAATTGTTTTATTGCATTTACAGAGAACTTGATTTATAACTTTGCTGGGCAATAAAATTCCTTCATAGTTTATACTAAATAATTTCACTCCTTTTTACATTGCTCTGTGATAATTCCATCTCTCTGGACTATTAAAATGTGTTCTCTCTGTCACTTCTAAACAGTTTCTTATCTTCTATCTTCCTGCCATCAAGGAGCACACAATGCTTAGTCCAGGATTTAATCAATTCCTGGCAGAGGTTATTGTAGATTATAGAAACAGACAAGGAGGTATGGACTTTATAAATGGGTGATATATGTACATTAAGTCTACACCTCAGCACACAACCTAGGGAAAAGTCAATCAATCCACAAGTTGTAATGGTTTAATGTCAAATAACTGGTTGGATGAGTGTCGAATGTCAAACAGCAGAATAAACACTGAGCTAGGAATCAGAACAAGTGGGCTTTAGGTCCAGGTTTGTCCACTCATTGCACAAAATGACCTTAATACCTTGGTTAGGTCATTCCCACCTCTCAGTTTTAAGGTTCCATTTCTGCATCTAAATGGCATCATCTGTAAAATGGGGGACGATAACACCTACCTCTTTGAGTTGTGTTTGTGTGTGAGATCCAGATGTGTGATTTTGTTTGTATAAAGAACTCCCATTGTGGAAGCTTCCTATGCCAATGCAGATTACTCCAACAGCAACTTGCCTATAACTTATAGTCTTAAAGAGTTGCCTGGGGCATTGAGAAGTTAAATGACTCGCCTATGATCATATAATTAGGATATATCCATGGCAGGTTGTGAACCTATGTCTTCATGGTGCCAATGTTGGCTCTTTACACACTATACCATGCTGCTGGTTTTGAGGACCAAATGAAAATGTGGATTCTAAATGATTTTAAAATGTAAGCTATTATTTTCAACTTAATTGACTGTAAGTGTTTGACTGAATAAGTAAGATCAACCAGTTGAACTGGGCTGTGTAAGTACAAATAAAGAAACAGTTTCTCTGAGTATGTTAATTTAAAATGTTTTTGTTAATTCCTTCTATGTGCATGGGCAAGTTACAAGATATGAGAGACTCATCCCCTGATTTTGAAGGACTTAAAATCTAGAAGGTAGAATCAGGAGAACATCTTACACAGTAATAGCATCATTGTACAATGATCAACTATGGTTGACTTAGCTGTTCTCAGCAATACATTGATTCAAGACAATTCCTAAAGACTCATGATGGAAATTCTATCTACATCCAGAGAAAGAACTAATGGAGTCTGAATGCAGATTGAAGCATACTATTTTCACTTTATTGTGTGTGTGTGTGTGTGTGTGTGTGTGTGTGTGTTTATCCTTTTGTTCTGTTTCTTCTTTCACAACATGACTAATATGGAAATATGTTTTACATGATTGCACATATACAACCTATACCAAACTGCTTACTGTCTTAGGGAAGAAAGAGGGAAGGAATAGAGGTAGAAAATTTAGAACTCAAAATTTTATTTAAAAATCAATGTCAAAAATTGTCTTTACTCGTAATTGGAAAAAATAAAATACTATTAAGAAAAAAATCTAGATGATTAGATATATATAGCTAGGTAATCATGAATTTTAGAAAATGAAAATCCATAAGAGAATTTTTAGTTATACTAAGATTAGATGAAGTCTTGCAAAAACTAGCTTTCCTTGAACAAATAGGTCAGAAAAGGAATGTAAAAGTATGGTGGTTAGGGAATGAGTGCTTTTTCAAAAAACCTAAATGAGAGATGGTAAATGTGTAAAGGGGTTCTCTGACGGCAGAGAACTGGACTTATCTAAAACCTGTATCTTTGCCAGATCCTAGCACAATAATCTGAACACAATAAATATCTATTTAATGAATTAATGAGTGAAAGTAAGACATGGAAGCAAAAAAGTAAAAGATGGAAACAGAGGGAGTATAGTACAAGGTATGGTCTTTGAACCAAAAGCTCTAAACTTGAGTTCCAGCTCCAACATATTGGCTGTGTCACTGGACTGTATTTCTTTTTTTTTCTGCATCAGTTCTTTATTATTACAGTAATAAGGAAAACAGAATTAGATTTTTATTATGTGGTATAAGTTATGGGGGGGGGGGGTTGCAGGGAGTAGAGGAGAGGATGTCAATACAGCAGAAAAAAAAAGAACCCAGAGACAAGGCCTGAATGTCTGCAAGTCACCTTGATTTCTGATCCCCCCCACAACTTCCAACCACAGCGAGTAATAGACAGTAACTATCAAGCATCCTTTTCCCATCTTCAAATTGGGGCTGACTAAAGAATGGTAACCCCTCAAGCTCCTTCCCCCAAACTCTAATAAAAACACAGCCAATCCTCATCCCAAGTAGAAGGGGAAGATACAAAGCTGAGGGGCAGAAGTAGGTTGCATCCACCTGGGTGGGTGACTGTGACATTAAATACAGGGAAATGGAAGGCTCTGAGTGGGGATAGAACAGGGCTTCGAACTAACCACCTCATGGGGTTCATGAATAGAAATTTATTTGTAAATTGTAAAAGGCTATGGGAATGCTTATTGAAATGTGAGCCCTTATTATTAGCAGAGAAATGGAGAATAGGTAATCAAATCTAAGATGGAGGCCAGGTGGATTAAGAATAATGTGATACAGCAGACCTGGGAGGGTAGTTAAGGAGTGGGACCCAGCTAAGCCACCCCAGCCTAGGGGAGAGGAAGGGTGAACAAAGGATGGCAAAATATGGAAGGGTGAAATGAAAAGATGGATGAGAACAGACAGGTGATCTGTGCTAAGAACAGGAATATGTGGGAAATGAAATCAACACAAGGTGAAGTTGTCTTAGCTGAACCATCAAGTGTTTCCTTTAGGGGAAGTCTTTCAGATAAGATCCATAACAGTTGGAGAGGTACAGTGGGGTGTGAGGGAAAAGGAGGTGCAGACTTTGCTCACCAAACCTAGCCACCTAGAAGAAATGCTCACAACTTGAATCTGAAGACATTTCTCTGAACTTATATGGGTCATGACCTTTGGTGGCCTCCTCTCTACCAAACGTGGCTGCCCACTACCTCCTAAACTTTCTAGAAGATATCCAGAAAAATCACTGGATGTGTCAGGGAATCAAATGACCTGTGAGATTAGAATTAACCTGAAAAATTAGTGAATCTCAAAAGGTAAATGATATTTAATGGGATTATATAAAGGTCAATTCCATATTCTGTTTGCCTGTTTGTATTGTTTGAGAGATGAAATCTATGATGAAAATTTATATGAAAGAGACAGCAGGGTGTAGCGGAAAGAGCACTGGATTAGAAGAAAGTCAGGGTTCTAGTCCTGGCTTTGCCATCTTAATCAAGTCACATTTACTCTCTGAATCTCAGTTTCCTCATCTGTAAAACAGAGACAATAATAATAGCTAGCATTTATATAGTACTTTAAGGTTCACAAAGTGCTTTACAAATACTATCTCACTTGATCCTCACAACAAACCCTGGGAGGCGGATGCTCTTATTTTCCTAATTTTAAAGATGAGGGAACTGATGCTGAGAGGTTAAGTAACTTGCCCAGGGTCACACAGTTAGTAAGTGTCGAAGGCCAAATTTGAACTCAGGTCTTCTCAATTCCCGGTCCATTGTCTATCCACTGTGCTACCATATTGCTTCTATTTGCTTCATAGGGTTGGTATAGGGGTCAAATGAGATAATTCGTGTAAAGTGCTTCACAAATCTTAAAATGTTACATAAAGTCTGTGTATTAATGATGATAACATTAATCCTTTGGAAAATAAAATCAATAAGTCCTACTCTAAAGAGACATTTGACATCAGACTACTCCGACTCTCACTTTAAGCTCTTGAAAATTCTCCTAGCCTCAGTGAAAGAAAAAGGAAAGAAAGGGTTATAAATCAGGCGTCAAAGAGGAGAGAAAAAAAATTGAATCAAATCCATGCAAATTTTTCTTCATTGACATGCAAAGGATGTAAAAATGGCAAAGACCATTGGGGCACAGCAGTGTTGCCTCAGTTCCTCATTCATTTTTTCTTCTCCAGGAATGAATACCCAGACTGGCATAGAAATTTGTAGTCAGGAGTCCTGGATTCTAGTCCCATTTCTGTCACTGGCTCAGTTTGTGACCCTCAGCAAATTGCTTCCTCTCTCAATTTAGTCCTCAGTGAAATGAGACATTTAGATTAGATGATCTATAAAGTTCCTTTCAGCCCTGGGATTCCCTGAAGCAGTAATTAACAATATAACAATGTAGAGACTATATATGTGGAACTCATTGCCCACAATGCTTGGGGCCAAAAAATAATTGATCATTGGGAGAAATTATCTGAAGTCTGTATATGAGCCCATAGGATGGTGATGTCACCAAGGTCTTTAGAGTCAAGGATTAAAAGCAATTAGATGAAAGCCCAGAGACAGGAAGATGAAAGTAGCAGGACCTGGTGTGGGGGCTGATGCACATCAGCCAATGAACTCTGATATCCCCTTTAGACCGTGATGATGGTGACTATAGAGCTGAGGCGAGGATCATTCTTCAGTCTGCTTTGTGTTTGTCTTTGTACCCCTGGTTCCTAGTACAGTGACTGGTTGTGTTCAATTATTTCAATCATGTCTGATTCTCTATGATTCCATTTGGGGTTTGCTTGGCAAAGATATTGGAGTGGTTTGCCATTTCCTTCACCAGGTCATTTTACAGATGAGGAAATGGAGGCAAATAGGGTTAAGTGACTTGCCCAGGGTCACACAGCTAGTAAGTGTCTAAGTCAGATTTGAACTCATGAAGTTGAGAATTCCTAACTCCAGGCCTGACTCTATGCACTGTGCCACCCACCTGCCCATACAGTGATTGGTACGTAGTAGGTATTTAATAAATACTTGTTGAATAAAGTAATTATTGCCGAGAAAAAGACTTTAAGAAACAGGCTATAAGACCTATCAAGTAAGCAGGCCCTCAGGCTGGGGAGTTAAAATTGCTGAAAGGAAATTAGATTATAACTCTTCCTCCCATCTTTAGGAGATATGCACCTTATTGTATGTAAGTACAGTGAATATGTTGCTATTTGATTCAATTCCTTGTTATTTGCATTGCTTAATGTTTTAATCATACCCCTTTTCCCTGTTGTACTTTCAAGTCTCTTGGGTGCTAAGGAGTAGGATGACACATGGGGTAGGGGCTTAAGTCATGGTTTGAATAGTTAGCATACCAAAATAGAATCCTAAAGCTTGGTAGAAAAATGGTGCTACATTTGTGGGGGTTCATCTGGGAAACCTTACAGATTGACTAAGAGTGTGTTGGAGTACTGAGTAAAGCCAGGGCTTTACTGTAGTATTATATGGATCCAATGATGACTTTTCCTTTTACTAAAAAAACAAAAAAGCAAAACTAGGCTTTAATTTGACAGTTATTTTCCAAATGTAAACTCTTTCAAAGCAAATTGGTTCAAATTACTTCTGCATAATTGTATCTAAAATTGTTGCTGAATTTCTCCTACCATGGACAATTAGATGGCCCATATGAAAATGATTTAGATAGTTATGTTGTTTACTAAAGTATACTGAAGTAATATTGTATACCATACTATAGAAATAATGGTAAATTATTTACTGTATAATTATGTATCTTGAAGTGACATTGATAAAACACCATACATGGCATACCTGGGTACTTTGTGTGCTCAGTACTCAGTTTGGCTGTTCAGTTGTTGGAAAATCGGTACCCATTAGCCACAATTTATCTTCTTTCCTTTGTGCTTAAATACTGTGACCTTTGGTGCATGTAAATGAACCAGTAAGCATTTTCAGAGCTTAGAGCACTGAAAGCACTGGGAATGCAAAGCAAATGCTGCTCTCAAGGAGTTTACATTCTAATAATGAGGAATATATATATATATAAATCAGTAAACACAAATAAATACGGAGTACACGGAAGGAAAATAGCCTTGAAGGAGAAGGCATATTAGCAGCTGGTTAGACTTAGAAAGACCTCTTGGAGCAGGTAATGCTTGAACTGAGTCTTAAAGGAAGCCAGTCATTGGAGGAGGCAGAGGTTAGAAGAGAAAACATCCCAGGCATGGGGACAGCCAGTGCAAAGACATGGGGATGACTTGTCACAGTGCCTGGCACAACAGTAGGTGCTTAATAAATATTTATTGATTGAAATAGAGCACTATGTGTAAAGAAGAGCAAGTGAACCAATTTGGCTGAACCATGGTGTGTGATGGTTAGAATACTGGCAAGATCCAGCAATAGGGAGCCATTGGAGATTATATTGAGTAGGAGAATGGCATGGTCAGGTCTGTGCTCAAGAAGGAAATTCTGAAATTACAAAGGGAAACAATTCCAATAAGGAGTGAGAATGGAATTTATCTGAAGAGACCTATGTGCATACCTAGAGAACTCACCAACCCACTAAGATTTTAAAAAGAAATATACAAAATATGGAAGCAAGTTAAGGTGACAGAGGATGACTATAAGAGCATGTATGCCTGGATCCTATAAAAATAGTGTCAGGAGTGCTAAATCTAAGATGCTTAGGGGAACTATGGACCAAAAAAAAAAAACCTAAAACTCCATTTTTTTCAATTTTTGGAGAAAAAGAAGAATCAACAAATTGCCAACTTTCTGGTCAGTGATAATGACCAATAAATATTGCCTCAGGGTAATGGGGTCATACTCAAATAGAAAGGGGACCGGTACTCCTTATATGCAGATTCCTCAAGGTTGCATATTGACTTAGTTTTACAGTGTAATATCTATGTTTTATTGTATTTTTATTTATTTTTAAAAATATTTGCCAATTATATTTTAATCTGGTTTAGTAGCACTGTTGTGGGCCCCATGCAGTCCCAAGGCTACACGTTTGACAACTCTGATTTAAAGGACCCATAGATGAAATTGTTACAATTGTAAGTAACCTTAAAATGTGATACTATTGCATGTGTTATATATTTTCACACATTAAACAGTTTTGCTACATGTGCATTGCCATGCTGACTAAATATTTAGTTTCTGCATATGATTTCTATATCTGTCTGCTCTGGTCATCCCAAAGATAGATTTTGAGTGTTATTTACTTGCCTATAGTCCATATATATTTGGAGACAGTGTGGGAAAGAGTACTGGCCTCTGGACTCAGAGGACCTGGCACATAATAAAGTCTGAATAAATACTTGTTGCCTGACAGAACTTTGGTAGGAAAAAGAGCATTTAATTCAAACACAAAACAATATAAACTGGAAAGTGATTCAAACAATAACATTCTTTGTAGCTGTGCACAGAAGGGTAAAAAACTCACATATCGCAAGGGAGGTGATAATCTTGCCTCCAAGTCTCACCTCCAACATTTACTTCCTATGTGACTTTGGGCAAATCACTCCACTTCCCTAGGCTGTAGTTTCCTCATTTTTAGATGAAGTGGTTGGACAAGATGGTGTCTGAAGTTCCTTCCAACTCCATAAAGGTTATTTTGTGATGAATTTGTGACTAGAGTACATGTCAATCAATGAGTATTTCTACCTATGGTACACCTATGGACCTAGTGAAATTTGCTGGAATGGCAATTTTTTTGAAGGCAGGGCTAGAAGGGAAGCTAACAGTCTGTGGAATCCATTTCCCACAATGCCTGGTTCTGACAGAGCCTTGCTTCATTAGTGCAAATTCTCTGGACTGCATTTCCTACCAGTCTAAGGGAGGATGTTGTAGCAAAATAAAGTCATTAAGCAAAGACTCATCTTGTCTGTTACTTACTAACTGTCTCACCTTGGTAAAGGCATTTAAATGCTCTGGGCTTCAGTTTCCTAATCTGTAAAATGTAGGAGGTTGAACTAGATGGCCCCTAAGGTCCCTTCCAGCTCCGAATCTAAGATCCCGTAACTCTAGATGAGAAGGCTTTACAGCGTGGATGGTCTAAAAGCAGCATGGTAGAGCCAGAAACCAGAAGATTCGGAATTGCAATTGGGATGAGATCATGAGAAGAGATGACAACAATCCCAAAAGACTGGCATTCCTTCTAGACTGTGACACAACAAAGGTGAGGTAAGAATTAGAACTTTGTCAGTCTATGACAAAGGAGCTCCTTAGAGATGCAAATTACCTTACCTGGTTAGCATTTGAAGGGAGATGTGTGATAGTAAAAGTTTAACATGCAGGTCTAAAAAAAATGTAAGCACAACACACTTTTAAGTTTAATCTATATTATTAACATTTTCTGCACCACTCTCTTAAATCTAGACAATCAACAAAACAATCCAGCCCTGATGTGTAGCATTTGCCAATTTCTGAGGTTAAATGCTGACACAGAAAATTTAAAGATAGACTCTTGGAAGACAGCAGGAGCTGACTCCAGCACACCTGGAAGGTGAGTGCTGACACACTCTCAAACTCTGCTGAGGAGTTATAAGGATGAATATAAGGAAAAAGACAAGATTATAAGCTTCCTCATTGGTTTGTGAGGTTTTCACCCTTTTGTATATGAGCACAATTTTGTTGTTTGAGTCACTTTTTTGTTCATATTGTTTCATGTTTGAATTAAATGCTTTTTTTCTACCAAATTTATGTCAGTCAAAAAGCATTTGTTAAGTGTTTATTATGTGCCAGGTGTTATACTAAACAGCAAATGGCTGCTGTTGTTACTGTTCCTTCCTTTTGAAAGAGGACCAGTGATATCATAGGTGAGGACTACATTGAAGTGAGGCAGAGCTGTAAAGTCACCAGCCTCTCTCTCTTTTGCATAGTCCTCAATGACCAGTGGCAGGACAAAAATCAAGATGACTATTTAAATAAAAATAAAGCCCCTCTCCTCAAGGACTTTACACTCTGAAGAAGAAAGACAACACATGAAAGGAAGCCAAAATACTGGGGGATGGCTGGGAGAAGGTACTAGGAAGGGTGGGGGAACATGGTACAGAAAATCCAGATAACAGGGAGTGAAGCCCAAAAAGGGATGAAGATGTTACTGAACTGGACACTCCCCTTAAAATGGAGGTTTGGGATGAATCAACCAATCAGAGAAGAAGCCACAGGGCAGAGAATTCCATACAGAGAAGTCAGGGGAGACGTGAACTTCTAGGATGAAAAAGCTGTTGTGGCAATGTCTGAGATGCCTAGCAATACCTTGGGTGGGGGCTTGGACCATGGTTTGAATTGATATCACCCCCAAAATAGCAAGTTGAACTTTGGTATAGTTTGGGGTGGGGATCCCACCAGAGTATTACTGCACTGTGGCTCAAAGTATTGTAAACAGGTGTTCTTTCCCTTAATTCTTGGATCTTCAGTTTCCTTATGAACAAAATAAGTCAATAATAACTTGGTAAGTGGTGCCTGCTCTCAAGGAATTTAAATCTAGG
Organism: Vombatus ursinus; assembly: GCF_900497805.2. Classification (NCBI taxonomy): domain Eukaryota; kingdom Metazoa; phylum Chordata; class Mammalia; order Diprotodontia; family Vombatidae; genus Vombatus; species Vombatus ursinus. The sequence continues at coordinate 21,659,012 of NW_020940358.1, forward strand.
ATGAGATACAAGTCTGTCACTGTCACCACCTTAACACCTCATCTAAGACTATTGCAATAATCTGCTGCCTGGTCCCCTGCCTCTAGTCTCTCCCCACTCCAGTCTATCCTCCATGCGGTTACTTAAATGATCTTCCTAAAACAAAAGTCTGACCATGTCACAGCCTCCTCCCCCATTCGATAATCTCCACTGGCTCCCTATTAGTTCCAGGATCAAATAGGAAATCCTCCATTTGGCTTTTAAAGCCCTTCATAACCTGGCCCCTTCCTACCAGTCTTCTTACACCTTATACCTCTTCTTAAACAACGTTCTATCACCCTACTCCAGGCATTTTCATTGGTTGTCCCCTCTGCCTTCTCATCACCATCTCCTTCCTTCTTTTCCTTGCCTTCTCTGGCTTTCTTCAGGTCTTAGCTGAAGTCCTAACTTTTTCAAAAAGCCTTTCTCCTTAATCTTAGTGCTTTCTCTTTGTGGATTATTTCCAGGCTATCTTATATATAGCTTGTTTGTATATAACTGTTTGCATTTTGTTTCCTCTTTAGACAGTGAGCTTAAAAGAAGGGATTGTTTTTTGTTTGATTTTTGTTTTCCAGCTTTCTTTATATCCCCAACCGTTAGCACAGTGTCTGGCCTAGAATAGGTGCTTAATAAACGCTTTTTGAGGGTCAGCTGGGTGGCGCAATGACTAGAGCTCTGGCCTTGGAGTCAGGAGGACCTGAGTTCAAATCTCAGCCTCAGGCACTTAACACTTAACTAGCTGTGTGACCCTGGGCAAGTTACTTAACTCCAATTGCCTCACCAAGAATAAATAAATACTTTTTGACTTGAGATATAAATTAATAAGGTGCTTCAAGTTATGATAATCAACAGCATTGGGTTTTGGAATCAAACCCTCCCCCTCCCCCTGACAGTCCAAATCTGAGCTCTGCTTCCTATTGTAAACCTCTGGCAGGTCAATTAACATCTTTAGGTTTGAGGTTCTCCATTTTAAGATCAGAAAGTTGGAACCAATCATCTTTAAGGTTTTTTGTTTGTTTGTTTTACCTCTGAACCCTCTGTGAAAGTATTTTAGCAATTCTAAGCCACTAAATGTGGACAAAGTATTCTCATTCATCATCATTGTATCTAAGAGAGGTTTTCTGGTTTGAGAGGAGTTCAAAAGGATGGAAAGAGAGAGCGCTGGTATGTGCAAAGAACTATGCCTGAGTTCCAACTCTGATACTTACTAGGTGTGTACTTCTGGAAAAGTCATTTTCCTCACCTATAAAAGTCCCGGTTTCCTCACCTCTAAAATGGTTACGACAATACTTGTACCATCTACCTCATATGGATGTTGTGAAGAAAACACTTTATAAAATTAGAAGTGTCATAAAAATGGCAGCTGTTTTTATTTCTGTGTCTCCGCAGGCTTCGGAGGGATACATCTGCTTGCTCACATATTCTCTTCCTATCAGGATATTTGAATATTGACAGACCTGAGCAGGGCTGACAATGTCTTCTACACACTCCAAACTCCTGATCAGGAATAGATCAGGAAAAGGGGCAGCTAATGCAGTGAAAAGTAATCTTGTAGACTGGAGACTTGGGAATATCCCCTGATTCATTCACCAGCTGTATGACTCCAGGCTAGTCTATTAACTTCCAAGGCTATTTCTTCCTCTATAAAACAAGGGTAATAAGACTTACGAATGAATGAAGAGCATTTACTAAGCACTTTCTATGTTAAAGAATTAGGGCAGCTAGGTGGCACAGTGGATAGAGTCTTGGGCCTGGTGTTAGGAAGACTCATTGTCCTTAATTCAAATCTGGCCTCAGACATTAGCTGTGTGACCCTGGGCAAGTCACTTGACCCTGTTTACCTCAGTTTCCTCATGTATCAAATGAGCTGGAGAAGGAAATGGCAAATCTCTTAGGTAACTCTCCCAAGAAAATCCCAGATGGGGTCACAGAGAGTTGGACATGACTGAAAAAACCACACAACAACAATGGTAAAGAACTGTACAACTCTTTCAGGCTAGTCATGAGACCCTTGGTTCAAATCCACCTCTGACAAATACTGACAATATGACACTAGACAAGCCCCTTGGACTCTCAGAACTCTAGGTAACTCTTTAAGGCTCTAAATCGTAGACAAGTTGCCAATCTGTATTAATAGATGGAATTTCCTCAACCAGGGGTTCCATGCCCATGAAATATGAGGTCCTTGTACACAAGGACATTATTTGTACACAAGTAATCATTTATTATGATTATTATATGGTAGATATGTTCTCTTAGCCTATCCAAATTCTATCCAACCTTCAAGGCCTGCTTCAGTTTCCACATTTTCTATGAAACCTTCCTATGTTACTCCAACCCACACTGATCTTCCCTTTTTCTGAACTTTGAACTATAGTTTATATCAGGAGTGAGAAAACTACATCTAGAGAGTCGAATCTGTCCACCCCCTGCCTTGGTAGTTTGCTAACCCCTGTTCTATTCCAACACCTCTCAAAGTATGGTCTGGGAGTCCATGAGACCCTTTCAGGGGATCCATGAGGTTAAAACTATTTTTGTAATGATCCTAAGATGAAAATAAATAAATAAATAAATGAATAATGCTAAGATGTTTTAATTTCTAACATGATAAATATTACTAGATTTAATCAGAGGTTACTGGTAAATATTTAACAAACAGCTTGTCGGGGAATATGCCCACGATACTCTTTTAAGTTTAATGTGCATCATTAACGTATTTTCCATAACTTTCTCACAAAACTATAAATCAAAATCTGATGTGGAGCTTTTGTTGATTTCTGAAGTGTACATGCACACACTGAAAATTTAACAATCAGCTCTGCCAGTAAGAATTGGCTCCAGCACATCTTTGTACATAATTCACATAAACAAAAGCTCTTTTAGGGGTCCTCAATGATTTTTAAGAATATAAAGAGGGCTTGAGACAAAAAAATTTGAGAACTGCTGGCCTATATCATATAATTGAGAACATAATTATAACCTATTGTGCACTATCTGTGTTGTTTTCTGTGAGTCTTTTCTCCCCAGCTAATTTGTAAGTTCATTAAGAGCAAGGACCAGGTCCCATATCTCCCAGCAGTCCCAGGTTCTATTAGTCCATAATAAGCTTCCAACAAACCCTTGATGATTCATTGACCTGCATGTTGCTGCTGTTGTTCAGTAGTGTCCGACTCTTTGTGACCCCATATGGAGCTTTCCTGGCAAAAATACTGGAGAGGTTTGTCATTTCCCTCTCCAAGTGGATTAAGGCAAAGCAAAGTTAAGTGACTTTCCCAGGGTCACATAGCTAGTGAGTGTCTGAGGTCAAATTTGAACTCAGGTCTTCCAGGCCCAGCACTCCATCCATTGAGCCACCTAGCTGCCATAACTTACCTGCATATTCAATCCCAGGTCTCAGGCTTCCCTGACCCCACCCTATAATTAAAACAGACTGGGAAATGAAGTTTTAGAGGTAAGAGGAATCTGAGAGATCATGTCGGTCTAACCCCTTTAGAGATGAAGAATTGTTCATTGGTAAGCTCCTCAAGGGCAAAGGACTGTTGTTTTTTCTTTATTATGCTGAGTACTTTGCCAGGTACACATTAAGTGCTTAATAAATGCTTGTTGGTTGATTGATTGATAAGAAATTCCATCAAGGAACTTAAATGGGATTATAGGAAGTTATAGTATACTATAAAGTGCTATATGTGACTTGCTATTGTTATTATTACTAATTATTATTATTATTACCTAAAATTACACAGTGAGGCAATCTGGCAGACTGCACCCTTTCCCTCAGAGAGAGGACCAGAGATAGCTAGACAGAAACAGCCAGAAAATCTGTAGAGTCCACAGGCATAACTACAATACTGAGCGTGAAAGGATTTCTAGCATTCCCTGTGTGCATGCTCCCCCAGCTTACTCATGATAAATGAATCCAAAGGTGCCTCTGGTTTGCTTACCCTAGATTGAGTGCATCTGCAAAACGTGCCAGTTCCCTTTGTATTCCTGAGTATAAAAGAGGGTAAGCCCTAATGTTCAGGAGCTATTCAGGTTAGTCTGCAGTCCTGTCAAAGCTGTGGCATTCTCCATCAGATGCCTTCCACAGGCCCCTAGAAAGAAGATCAAGAGGGCTCCTCTCCTCCATTACTACCACCATGAATCAGAGGAAGAGAGACCTGAGCATCATTGTCATAGACTGTCACATGTCCTCGTTGTATCCTTCATTTTAACATCAATAAATTACAGCCAGCTAAGTTTCCTGGAATAAGAGCTGTAGTTCTTTTCTTTAAATCCAGAAAGAGCTATTCCATACAGCTAAAAAGTAGCAGATGTGGAACTTGACCCCAGAACTTCCCATTTAAGAATGAGTGATTAAGATTTACAATGTCCTACCTCCTTGGATAAATCACTTCTGAAACTCAGTTTCCTCACCAATTTAATGGGATTAATAATATATCAATCAGTTAGGTGGTAAAGTAGATAGAACACTGGATTTGGAGTCAGGAAGACCTGGGTTCAAACCAGATCTCAGATATATACCAGCTGTGTGATCCTAGGCAAGTCACTTAATCTTACCTAATGGCCCCAGTTTCCTCATTTGTAAAAATAAAAAAAAAAGAGGTGGGGAGGGGCACACAATACCACCTACTTCTCAGGGTTATATTGAGAATCAAATAATACAATATTTGTAGTGTTTCATGAAACTTAACATGCTATATAAATGCTAAAATTATTATTAACCAATCAATTAATCAACAAGTATGCATTTCAGTCATAGGAGACAGCCAGTGAAAATGCACAGAGTCCTCTGGGAGGAGTAATAAGAAGGCCAGTTTGGCTGAACCATAGGGTATTTGGAGGAGATTAATGAGCGAAAGGGACAGCTACAGTGGAATGGATAGAGCACTGGGCCTGGAGTCAGGAAGACCTGAGTTCAAATTCAGCCTCAGACACTTAGTAGCTTATATGGCAAGTCATTTAAATTCTGTTTGCCTTAATTGATTGGAGAAGGAAATAGCAATCCACTCCAATCTCTTTGCCAAGAAAATCCTATGGTCCATTTAAAAATAGTCTTTCTGACTACTTTGGGGTCATGAAGAGCTGGCTTTGAATAAGGGTCTAAAGGCAGAATGGGGTTAGGTCAGGGGTGGGGAAGAGCCTTAAATGCCAAACAGGAGTTTCTATCTGATCCTAGAAGTAATAAGGAACTACCGGAGTTTACTAAGTAGGGGTGGGGGTTGGGGAATGGGGGCAGGGCATGATATGATCAATCTCCTTTTTATAAAAATTACTTTGGCCACTATGTCGAGGATAGATTGGAGTGGGGAGAGACTTGAGGCTAGGAGAGCAACCAGTAGGCTATTGTAATACTCCAGGCATTAGGTGATGAGAGTTTGTACTAAGGTGGTGGATATGCAAGTAAAGAACACATGTAAAAAATATGACAGAGAAAGAACTCCTGGATTCTGAATGCAGATCGAAGCACGCTATTTTTCACTTTATTTTTTTCATGGTTTTGTTCTTTTGCTCTGTTTCTTCTTTCACAACATGACTAATATGGAAATATGTTTTACATGATTGCACATATATAACCTATAACAAATTATTTACTGTCTTGGGTGGGAAAGGAAGGGAGGGAGAAAATTTGGAACATAAACTCTTTAAAAAATAAACATTAAAAATTATTTTTACATCTAATTGGGGAAAACAGTACTATAAAGAAACAATTAAAATATGACATAAAAACAATAAAATTTGATAGATGATTAAGAGGATGATCCTTAAGTATAAGATTGCCATCCTGGGCATCTGGAAGAATGGTGACTCTATTATCAGAAATAGGAAAGCCTGGGAAAGAGGTGGGTTTGAGGGAAAAGACAGTTCAGTTTTAGACATGTTGAATTTGAGATGCCTACAGAATATACAGTTTGAAATGGCCAATAGGCAGCTTGTTATGCCCAACTTGAGCTCAAGAGACTATGGCTAGATATCCAGAAGTGGAGGTCATTTGCATATAAATGATTATTAGGCATATGTCAGCTGATGAGTTCAAGGAAGAGAAGGCCTAGGCCAGGAAAGGATAGATTGAAAGAATTTCTCTCACTCTTGAATTTTTAGTGATGTCTTTTGTTTTCCCCTCACCTTTGATTCCAGATACATCCCCTCTTCCCTTCACCCAAAGCACCATACTTTAAAACAAAGAATTTTTTAAAAAGGGGGGGGTGGAATGCAGTTTAGCAAAACTAATCCACACATCAACTGAGGCTAACAGCACATTCAATGGTCTGCTAATGGGTGGGACTTTAAGAGCTGGGGGGTGAGGGGAGCATTGCAGGGATAGGGAACAGCTGGAGCCAAAGACCAACGTAGACCATATTCGGGGATGACAAGCCGTTCGGTTTGGTTGGTACGTATAGAAATAAGTCAGGAAAGGTAGGGTAGGATTAGGGTGTGAATACCAGGCTGAGGGATTTGAAAATGGTTTATTGAGGAATTGGGAGTCTTGAGCAGAAAAGTGTTATGATTTGAAGTAGGCAATGCAAGTATTATCCTATTTAGTGGGGGAGAGGGGGAATGAGACTCAGAAAAGATGGAATAATTTGTAGTTATACACATATGGTGTGTATGGTTATATAGCAATTAAAACAGAACGAGAACTCAAACCCAGGTCTCTCCTGTCTCCAGGTCCAGCATTTTTTCTATTATGCAATACTGCATGTAAAGATAAGTTGAGTCTAGGTCTATGAGAACTTTGAATGCCAGACTAAGAAGTGCTTTGTACTTTTCTTCTCCAGTTCATTTTACTGATCAGAAAACTGAGGCAAATGGGGTTAAGTGACTTAACCAGGGTCATACCTGTAGTAAATGCCTGAGGCCAGATTTAAACTTAAGAAAATGAGTCTTCCTGACTCTAGGTCCAGTGCCCAATCTACTTGTACCATCTAGCAGCCCTATGATAAAATATAGATAATGTTAATTTGTGGTTTTTTGAGTTAATATGCAGCTCTCAGGGATCTTTATGCATAGTTTAGTGGCCCCCTGTTTCAAAATGAGTTTCATACCACTGCTCTAGGCAACTCTTGCCTGGAAGTTCCCTATAGCAGTGGTTCTCCTGTCTCCAGACCTTTTCAGGGGATCTGTGGAGTTAAAACTATTTTCATAATAATACTAAGATATTTTAATTTCTCCTCTCCTCTGGGTTGTGATGAGGAAAACAGAAAAGTTATTTTTTTGGGGGGGGGAAGAACAAGGGGGTTTGGTTTGGACCTGTGATTTTATCAGCATTGGTTACTCCCTGCCTATGCAGATCTACAAATCATTTGCAATTTATTGTCTTAGAGAAAGAAAGTGCCTGCTCCACCCATTATCTCCTTTTTTATTTTGTATATATTCTTGTGTGGACAAGTCTCCTATAGATTTTTAAACTACTTGAGGTCAGGGAGGGGTTGCATTTTGTATAGCCTGGATTTAGCAGGTAGTAGGCACTACCTGTTAAAGACAGATTAATCTTTAATTGAGAGAATTGCCTGGGAGGTACTATATCTAATTTAGCTGGTCTGTATCTAGAGTCTGGAATCGAACCTACGCCAACCTTCCCCTTCATAAACCATGAAGAGCTATTATTCTATCTACTGTTGCTGAAGTTCTCCAACATGAAATGGAAATGATCTCATAATTCCCAAGTTTTGCAAGGTTGGAGGTAGGGGGAGAAAAAGGAGGATAGGAGCATGACTTCTTGGCAGGGTTTGGAAAGCTGGAAAGGCTTTGAGTATGTGCTAGTAGAACATGTTTGTACAATTGCAAAATGTGTGTACAATTCTAATTGTCTTCCCCACTCCAATCTTTCCCTACCCTAGTCTATCCTCCACATATTGTCAAATTGATCTTCCCAAAATATTTGTCCAAAAATGTCACTCCTCTACTCAGTAAACTCCATGGGCTCCCTTTCGCCTCCAAGATCAAATTAAAAATCTTCTGATTGATTTTTAAAGCCCTTCACAACCTATCCCTGATGAAAGGAAAATTCTTTGTTTGGGCTTTCACCCTGATAGAGGAGGCAAAACTCAGGACAAAAAGAATTAAAAGGAGTTTATTGTAAGTACACTTTGAAGGCTGATCACTTCCTATTTTTCCAGTCTTCTTACACTCTACTCCCCTCCCATCCAGTGACACTGGTTTTCTTTTTGTTTCTTGCACATGACATTCCATCTCCAAGCCTTTTCACTGGCTGCTCTCCCTCTTCTGCTTCTCGGTTTCTCTGTTTCTTTTCATGACTCTGTTCAAACCCACCTTCTTCTGGAGGTCTTTCCTAGTCTTCCCCCCAGCCCCTTCACAGCCCACACTGGCAGTACCTTACCTTCAAGGGGAGGGAATATATACATTTCCACTATATGAGTCTTACATATACTTAATTATTTGCCCTTTGTTGCTAGCCTTCCCTCTTCCCCCCTCCATTAGGAAGTGAGCTCCTTGAGGGCAGGAACTGTTTTTGCCTTTCCTGGTAACCCCAGTGCTAAGCAAAGTGCTTGGCACATATAAGTGCTTAATAAATTCTTGTTGGTTGGTTGATTAATTGAAGTAATAGACCATATGTCTGGGATCTGGTGACCAGTCTTGCAAGATTCAGAGAGGCTCATCCCTAGCTTGATCACAATATAATGGATTTTTCAACCACTGCAACTCATGGAGACCATCTACCAAACCGCAAAGGTGCTCCAGCCCTGTATGGGTGGAAAAAAGTGCCATGCTAATAAATCAGGGATACTTAAAGTACCATATTCTGGTATTTACACAAGACTCATACAGCCATGAGGAGACCTAGGATAAACTCTCAGGCTTCCCAAAAAGAGAAGGACTAGGGTCCAGTAGTGATAAGGAATCTTGCTTGTATTCAATAACCCTAACCATGAAAACAGCCTCAAAGATACTCTGAGCATTTAAAATATTTCATTTCTTTCTTTTATCTCTCAGCTGCTCCTCTGATAACATCTACCATTTTGAAAGGCTACAAACAATATGCATTTGGTTGTTAACAAACTTTCCAGTGCTTTTATTAAGCTGTCCCATTGTATGCTAAGGTGTAGTGCATTTATTACTGATCCTTTTTTACAAAAGTCCTTTGTTTCTTATTTGTCTCTATATACTTATCACTTAGTATACCCCAAGACTCTGGGAATTAGGCTACTACCTAGATTCATCCTCCTGAAATTATTTCTGTGAGTACAAGAATTCTTTTCTCAATAGTTAAAGGGTTTTGGCTTTCAACAAGCAGGAACAGTATCAGAAAAGATTTTAAAATTGTAAATAATTTCTTGGACTTTAAAAATCCCAAAGGACTAACTTCTGGATTCTAACAGAAAAACTGGGACTCCAGGAAATTCTTGGATTCTTGCCAGATTTTCCCCCTGTGGGTCTCTGTTTATTGTTGTTTTTGTTTGTTTCAGTGCTTAGAAAAACTAGCCTGGCAGCTGATGCCTGTTGATTAGTGGGCAAGAGGTCTTGCCCTTGAATAATATGCTTTATTTTGATCTTTTTCACCTGGCTGCTCATACTCGGCTAGGGTGCCTCTTAGTGGGAATACCAGTAGTAGGTGAGTAAGGGCCAATAAATGTTTATTGACTGACTAACAATGAAAAGGGGTATCAGGGAAACAGTTGGAGACAGAAGATCTGAGTTTTGGTCCTAGTTTTTCTGCTTACTTACTATGTGACCTTGGACAAGTCATTTAACCTCGGACTTGCCTCAGTGTCATCTTTTGTAAAAGGAGAGAATTTGACTGGATAATATCAAAGACCCCTTCCAGCTCTGAGTCCTAGGGACAAACCATTTTGCTAAGCCAAAATTCAAACAAAACCTCTCAAAAAAGGATTTCACTTTGGCAGAGTTTCCTTAAAAGTATATTTTATTTTCTTAAAACCATGACCATGTTAGAGTGTCTGATCACCATATAATACAGGAAGAGCAAACCCAAGAAATCTGGGTTATGGTGCCAGTCTAGCCGGTGATTCACTGTATGATCTTGGGCAGGCCACTTTCTTCCTTAAAGTTGCTATGGTTTCTTCATTTGTGAAAGGACATTGAACTAACTGATCCTTCAAGTGCCTTCCAGCTCCAACGATCTGTGTTCCAAGGACACTTTCAGGTTTGATATTGTCTGTTCTATGTTCCAAGGTTCTTATGCTAAATCAACGATCCTAGAGGTCCCTTTTGGCTGTAATGTTTTACACTCTGAAGTTTCATTTAGCTCTAATGTTCTGTGATTCTAGATCCCTCTGTTTCAGAAATCGATGAAAGAAGAAAAGGATGCATGTTAGTGGGAAATGTAAAACAATGAAAACTGGATGTTGTTTTTTTTCCTTCTTAATGGGAAATAATTCCTGAGAGGAATGGGAAGAAGCCTTTAAGGATAGAGGATTGGCAACAGAGCAAATAGGAGAGAAGATCAGAAAAGGCAGTGAAGTGGCAACATTTGGGGATGTTTCTCTTCACTCTGAAAATGAAAGTTGTCCAGCCTCTGAGGGGGGCAACACAGCCTTCATTTCATGGGAGGCTGCAGGCAGGGCTATTAGGTAGACAATGAGTTCCCCAGATGTGGTTCCCCTTCCCCAACATTCTCACAGGAATAATTTCACAGGGAACAGAAGGCTGGAATAATTTGTCCCTTTTGGAGGGAGAAGAGCCAGGATAGCTGAGTTTATTAGGGTGTTGGTTGGTATTTTTAATTATCTGTTGTGCCCACCCATTGGTCCTCATAAACTTCTTAGTGACAGGAAAGATCCCATTACTTCAAATCCAGAGAAGCCTCAATGCTGTGAATTATACCTTCCCAAATTTATTTATTGGTATTTAAATGGCAGGTGATGCTATTTAAAGCAGTTTTATTTGCTGATGAACTTCAGACCACAAATTACAAGTGAATTATTCCTTATCATTTGATATCCCAATCATAGAAACTTGATGATGAAATGTACTGGGGGTGGGGGGAGACAGAGAAGAGGGCCTGGACACCCATTTCAGGGAGAGTAACAGTGCAATATTAGTAAGCACATAATTTACTTCATAATGCATGAAATGTTTTAGTTTGATGGGTCAGCAGGAGGAATGTTAATGATTGAAAAGAGGAACTGAGTCAGAAGGCCTTTCTTCCGAGTTTCCCACCAAATAGCTGTATGTCATTTTACATCCCCTTTCCTATTAGGATGGGCAGAAAGACTGTGCAAATGTATGAAGTCGCACAACGGGGTCTATAGCTTTGGATGCCATTTAAGAGACAGTGGCTGTAAGTGGACTTGCTGCTGTAGTTAATTTGGAAAGCCTAACATTTCTGGAGGTCAGCAGACAAGGGCTGCCCAGCCTCCCCTGAGCTCCACAGTGGAGAATTTGAAAGAGTGAAAAAATATGGTAACAGGAAAATACTTAGCTTCCAACACCCCAGGTAGAAACTACCAAGCAGGAAATAAGAGCCAAGCTGGACACCCAAAAAAAAGGTCTCTTTTTCCCCCTCTCATTGCTGAAGTACAGAGAGCCAAGGAAGCCAGAGATATCTGTAATGAGGTAAAAGTGGAGATGAAGATTCTCCCAGATGTTTCTCATTTTAATGAAGTCACAAGAGTGCAGAATTAGACTTACGGAAGCATCCATTTAGAGATGAGGGAACTGAAGCCCAGAGAAGTTAAGTCATTTGTCAAACACAGGTACCATGACCCAAGAGCCAATGCTTTTTCTACTGTACCATGCTACTTTTTCACTGGGTTCTTCATACCAAAATCATAGATCCCTGAGAGGTTAGGGGAGGTGATGGGGGAATAGATGTCAAAACAGAAGATATCAACAAAATGTATTTTTTTTAAAACAAAGCAGAATTAAATAGACTATAATTTGATGCACACACATATATTTACGTATATATTAGGATGATGGGCATATAATTAATAGTTAAATCATAAGGTATTATTTTTTTCTTGGTATCGGTAAGTGAGATTTGGAGGCTCTTATTAAGGGTTTTATAAAGGAGTATATAATACTAAGACTATCCTTATTTCATTTCTTTTGCCAATGGCTCTTTTGCAAGGTCTAAAGATTGGAGGACCTCTGTGGTCCCTTTTCATTTCTAAAACTCTCAAGTTTTTCTGTGATTTGTCCATCTATTCATTCACTTAACATTCAACCAAGTACTTTTCTGAGTAATGGGGGAAATACAAAGATAAATATGACTCAGTGCCCTCATGGAGTTTACAATCTGGCAGAGATTGCAACAAATGCATAAATATATGTGTACTGAGTGTACTGTACTATGTAAGTGGATAGTTGAATGTACCAGCATTTACCTGGAGTTCCCTTGGAACTTTTCCAGGACTTCAAGGATAAGGCAACTCATTGCTTGGGCCCTTAGGATTGATACATTTTTTAAATGCTCCTGGCCATGTGGTGGCCCACATTGTAATTTTAAAACAATATGATAGACCCTTGGATTCTCATCTCTTATGCTCCCTTGGCTCTCCTCCCAACTGGTGACAGCAGCAGAAGGGCAGGGGGCTGTATCTGATAAAGAAGAGATAGCTTTTGGCAATAGTATTCCAGGAACCCAAAGACCCCTTGGAACCTTCCAAGAATTCCAAGAACAAAGTGATTCCACTTGTGTCCTTTGAGAGGCATTTCTAGAAGATTTGGGGGCACATGCTCCCTGGGCTCATTTAGTCTTGCTACAATCCACAAAACTACAGTATATAGCAGAGTAGAAAGAGACTGAAACCTTTCCAAGTGCTTTCTGAGATTTGAGAATAAACTACACCGTGAATAAAATTACATGACTCTCATTTCTTTGCTGCTACCTTACATCTCGCATTTGCACAACTCTTTTGAGTTTGGTATCTCATGTGATCGGCACAAAACCCTGAGAGATGGATTCCAAAGAGTGAGGAGGAAAGAATGGTGAATTGAGAGTCAGAGGACCTGGGTTCAAATCCTGACTTTATCATTTACTAGCTATGTGATCTTGGGTGAGTCAAAATCTCCCTAGGGTTCATATTTCTTCTGTAAAATAGGAGAAATGGTCAGAGTTGGACTAAATTACTTCTGAGGTCTATTCCTAGATTTAAATCGATGATACTAAGATCCCACAATGTGGATTCAAGTCCCTACTTAGACACTTACTTTGTCATTGTGGGCTAATCACTTCTCTTTAAATCTCAGTTTCTTTACCAACAAAATGGGAATAATAACACTTGGCGAATTTGCCTCATAGAATTGCTGTGAAAAATGTACTTCATAAACTGTCAAGTCCTATAAAAATTCGAGTTGTTATTAACATTTAATTACTGTCCTCTAATTGTTTCCAGTGAATTTGTCTTATTTCTACTATGACATTAGAAACTCCTGGGGTGGGAAAGAGAGACAGAGAGGGACTGTCTGTTGTACTTGCATATGTCCACAGGTCATAATGCTAACATAACGTCTTGGAGATGCCCAGTAAAAACTTGTTCAAAGTGTGAATATTGCCCCTTGCCCAGTTGGCTCTACTATACCATTGCTTTGAATTGCATTATCTGAATAGATTCATTATCATTCAGGCTAGGACAACATCCTCAACATGAGAGAAGCTAGAGTATATAGTGGATAAGAGAAGGAAATAAGAGAATAAGCATTATAAGCAAGCACATAGGATCTACTATGTGCCAAGCATTTTATTTTTTAAAACAAATATTATCTCATTTGATCCTCACAACAACTCTGAGAAGTAGGTGCTTTTATTTTCCCCATTTTGCAGTTGAGGAAACTGAGGCAGGCAGAAGTTAAATGATTTACCCAGGGTCACACAGCTGGTAAGTATTTGAGGCAGGATTTGAACTAAGGTCTTCATGACTTCAAGATCAGCACTTGATCCAGGCAGGTAGTAATCCTGCCTCAAACACTTACCAACTATGTGACCCTGGGCAAGTCATTTAACCTCTCTCAGACTCAGTTTCCTTATCTGTAAAACAGGAATAATAATAGCACCGACTTCACAAGATGGTTGTAAAGATCAAATGAGATAATGTAGGTAAGTAAATCACCTTGTAAATCTTTAAAGTGCAATGTAAGAGTTAGTTATCATTATTAATAACATAGGCTAGATTCAATTTCCCCATTCTAGGCTGCTAGGCATGTACTGTGTTAGCTGAATAAATGAATGTATAGATACTATAGAATGGGCTTGGGACTTGAATTTCAGGAGCCTGATGAATTTGGTGCTTCACTGAGTCTCTGTCAAAATGTAACTCTGAAATGAGAATGCAAATATGGTGATTGCTGATTTATCCAGTGGCCCCTCAATCAAAAGCCATTATCAGCTAATAGTCAGACGTGGTTTCAAGCCATCCATCTCCGGACTCAGTCTCCTCATCTCTGAAATGGAGATAATAATACTTGTGCTGTCAATTTCACAAGGGTTTTTAGGTGGAAAGTGCTTTGCAATACATTAAGGCTTTCTAAGGATTGGAAGGAAGGCAGTGTGCTAACCTGTAAAGGATACAGAGAAGCAGATTACACAGATTCTTCACTTGTGCTTGTGTGAGTACATACACATGTATGTGTGTTTACCTGTACATATATGTGTCTATTCATATAGGATTTTAAAAAATTATTTAAAACCAAAAACTTTATCAGATATAATTTAATCCTTTTTTACAATTTATAAACACATGTAATAACTTTCTTTAACAATTTCTCATTGGATACTTGGTAGCAAACCATTAGTGTTAAGAGCACTGAGCTGGGTGGGAGTCAAATACCTTCATCCTAGCTCTGATTTTGGACAAGTCACCAAACCTTTCTAGTTCTCAGTTTTTTCCTCTATAAAAAAGGAGACTGGAATATATGGTCTCTAAGGTGCCTTCCAGTTCCATCATTCTCTGCTCTATTTCCCCTCCCCAGCAGTAAACGGTCTTCCCTTTCAGTTCTAATATATCATGTTCTAAGTTCTCCCTTAATAAAAATGATGCTTAATAAAAAAAAATTTCTAGAATGCTGTATCTCATCTGGTCCTCAGAACAACCCCATGGGTCAGGTGCTATTATCATCTCCAATTTCCAGATGGGAAAACCGAGACAGTCAGAGTTCAAGTGGTTTGCTCAAAGTCACACATCTAGTAAGGCTATCTAAGGTGGTTTTGATGTCAGATATTCCTGACTCCAAGTCAGGCACTCATATCCATTCTTTTACCTACCTGCCTTAGGCTTTGGTATTTCCTGGGCTTTGTGAAACTTTTGGTTTCTTAAGCTATAGGTATGCAACACCAAAACCTCCAGATGAAGAGAGAAATCATTTAGATTTTTTTTTCTCTCTACACAATATTGAACATCTATATATTTTTTAAACAGCATGGATGTCTGCCTGATGTTTTTCATCCAGATGTTTTGGCATCAAATAGAGATAGCCTTAGAATAACAGGGCCACCGAGGATCCCCTGTTAAATAATGGCCTTTCTGACAGGAAACAAAACCTTTAGCCAGAATGATGTTTTGTTCCAACAGCCACTTTTAGTGGCAGCCTTTGGCATAGACATTAAAAAGAAGTTTTGTTATGATTAGATTAGTTAAAACTGTGAAAATTTATCAGTCCCTTCCCTTCATTTACTATCCTAAGACCTCAAAAACCAGCTGACTAACAAATAACTTTCTCTTCTCTAGCCAGATGGGTTAGCAGTTAATTTAATTCTGTATTTTTCCAATAGTGATAGATGGCAGTATCAAAAGCTAACATTTACCTAGTTTCAAGACTTGCAAATTACTTCATATTTGTTATTTTATCTTGACAGCAACCCTTTGAGGTAAGTCCTATCATTATCCACATTTTAAAAAGGAGGGGAAAGGAAGTTCTGAGAAAATAAGGTAACCAATGGCCAAAAGAGTGTTATATTCTAAGAGGCAAATATGGTATGATATAAATGAATTATAAATGCAATGGACCTGTGCTTGGTGGTCACAGATTCTTCATACTGTATCTATGTCCCCTACTAGGCTTTGGGGCTGAGATCATTGGGAGAAGGTCCTGAAAAATATACCAGATGGCCATTCATAGGGCACACAGTGAAGGGATGTCTCTCTGTATAGCAAAGGTTTCTTGAAAAGAGAAAGAATCAAAAGCTGGAAGTAGAAGATTGAGGCTGCCATGTTTAACCCATGCCAGGAGTAGTGTGAGTGGCAGACAAAACATGAGTACATACTTAGGTTTTTTTGGAAGGGAAAGGCTCCAAGACACTCTTCCTTCATCTGCATCCCTAGTAGAAACAACTGTTGGGAGGCTTTCCCACTGACAGCTGTTAGCTTTAATACTTTGCATTTCCAGTGATAAGATTCCCAAAATACTTCCAAGAACAAGAGTTTCTACAGAGTGATCTCCCTTCTCACTGTGAGGAAGAAGAAGGGCCATTTGGGAGTCAATGCAACTGCCTATTTGCCTGGGTCCCTTTTCCATGTTGCAAAGAATCACAAGTGGGAGGAAAGGAATAGAATTGTTTTAGGGAAAAGGAAAAAATATTTTTAGAAATATGTGGAAAAGTATACTCTGTGTGTGTGTGTGTGTGTGTATGTGTGAATTTTCATCGTAGTTTTGCTATGCTACTTAAGTGAGCTAGTAGTATTCTGTTTGATTTAGTAAAAAGAACCTCAGTGGGGGCTCACGAGGTATTATTTTAAGTGTGTGTCACCTTCTATGGGCCCAACTCAGCATGTATAGGTTTGAAGGTTGTTTTCTCAAGGAGATGACTCCTCTAAGATTCAAAGGTATAATCTATAAATCTGAACTCTCAGCAATATAGTTTATAAGCCCCTATTTATATTCTTCCCATTAACAATCAGTCAATGGACACAATTAGCTCTTAGCAAAGGCATTTACTAATATTCCATAGTAAATTACCTACACAACATTCCCTCCCACAAATCTGGGATATACTCTCACAAACACATATAGCATTTGAAGGAAGATACGCAGAAACTAAAGAATACAACAGTAGTAAGACATATGTAGGGATACCTGACCATGCCTACTCATTCCTTCATTAATACTATGCCTTGAAATCCTTTCTCTCTTGTGGTAATCTCATAAAGTTCCTTCCTGGGCACAGCATCTCTGCCTGGTAGGTTGTTCCATTGGGGTTCCAGAGTCTGATCTCCTTAACCCTCATTGCCAGAGCTAGCTGTCTGGAATCCATAGCCACTACCCTCTTTACTTCTAGGGTTCCCAATCCTAGAAGATGATTCTTTCCTTGAGTGACTTCCTCTTTGTATCCATATCATTCTGAAGAGTATCTATGCGTCTTACACTGGTTCCTCTCCTCCTTGGTAAGTAGCTCTTTTTCTAGATGTTATGGTCAATGGCAGGGGAAGAAAGAGGAGAAAAAAGCAATCCCTTCTTCCATCCCCAAGAGTGATTCCCTCTCAGCGACCTGGTTCCTCTAAACTGCTGACTCCTGCTCAAAACTGCCTGAAACTGCATCTTATAAGGATTTTCCAGGGGTGTGGTCAGTTATTTGTCCAATAGCATTGCTCTCTTACATCTTAGAGAAATGTTCATACGTGGCAAAGGGATAATAAGGTGTTGATATTTTGTCACACCTTAACATCTCATCTGTGTGATTATATCATGTGACGATATCAATTGGGGATAGAATGGAATCAAATTTCTCCTCTCCTACAAGTGGACACCCAAAGTGTTCTGGGAATCTTAGGTAGCTTTCAGGAAACCCATGTCCAGGGAGGCTAGGATACACAAGAAGAGGTTTATGTCCTTGGTGGGCTACTTGCTATAGGTGTGACCACATGTAAGTCTTTTAACCAATATGAGCTTCTGTTTCCTTATCTATAAAATGGAGAATACTATTCCTTCTACCTACCTTCTCATAGGGTTGTTGTGAAGAAAGTACTTAAAAATATGAGCTTTTATCATGGTTTTCATTTTAATATAAATTGTGCTTGCTTGGATTTCAAAATATTTTTGGTTGTATTCAGGTTCTTCAAAAGAAAAAATCTTATCTGATCCCACTATGTACAATGAATCACCCAAGCTTTAAATATGTTGTATTTTGTAAAGAGGGGGGGAAATTACATTTAAAAAGTACATACAACTAAAAGAGACCCAAATTTAAATACATGAGCTAAAATAATATTAACAATAGTAATAATCAGTCAACAAACATTTATTTAGTGCTTCCTATGTGCCAGTTACTATGCTAAGTGCTGGGCATACCCAAAAATAAGGCAAAAGATAGTCCTAGCCCTCAAAGAGCTCAAAAACATGCAAACAAATACATACAGAACAAGCTATATATAGTATAAATGTAAATAATGGAGGGAAGGCACTGGAATGAAGAGGGGTTGGAGAAGGCTTCCTGTTTTCTATGATGTTACATACTTCTTTGAAAGTGCTTTCATTGTTTCTTATTCCCTTCCACCACCACCCCTCCCCAGACAGGATTTATTGACATTTTAGGACAGGAAACCAAAAGAAATTATTTCAGAACTCTCACTGTGGATAGGTAATTGTCCTTAGAATGAGGTCAACTTAGTTTCAAGTACCAGAGTATCAGAGGATACACACTTCTTTCCATAAACCTGGACACACAAGTATATGTAACATTAAAAAAAGAAGAGCACAAACAATTCACAATGGATTGTCAAGTTAACTTAACAAGTCAACAAGCATTTATTAAGCACTTAATACATACTAAGCACAGTGCTAAATGCTGAAGATACAAAAAAAAAAGGCAAAACAAAAAAAAAATTCCTGCTTGGAAGTCAAATAGGGGAGGTGGCAGAGACAACTTGTAAACAATTATGTACAAACAAGATATATATGAGATAAATTGGAAATATTCCACCACAGGAAGGCTTTAGCCTTACAGGAGAGCAAGAAAGGCTTCATTCATTAGGTAGGATTGTGAGATATCAGTCACATGGCCAATGCTACTCACTCTTTCAGCAGTATGATGCCTTGAACTCCTTTCTGGTTGAGTCTTCATAAAACTGGGCAAGTTACTTAACATTTTAGTTCTTCCAGTCAATTTTTTAAGATTGTAATATTAATAGCTAACATTTATATAGTGTTTACTATGTTCTAGGCACTGTGCCAAGTGCTTTTTACGGTTATCTCATTTTATCCTCACAACAATGCTGGGAGATAGATACTATTATTATTTCCATTTTACAGATGAGGAAACTGAAGCAGACAGAGGTGACTTGCCCAGGGTCACACAGTCAGTGAGTGCCTGAGGTCAGATTTGAACTTAAATCTTCTGGACTCCAGAGCCCAGGGCTCTGTCTACTGTGCCACCGAGATGCTTCTGTAAATCACAAAGCAGGTGCTAATCCGCATTAGTAAGGGGGGGGAGGGCTCTTCACTGACAGGTCTTTCCAATAATGGCATCACAGGACCTATCAAAATGAAATTTATTGTGGTGCAAATGGAAAGGCTTCAAGAATGGGTCTGGTGATGAATAACGCGTCTGTTACTGGAGCACCAGCTCAGCCTACTCAGTTAAGCCTAGGTACAAAGCTATTCATTTCCAGAAGATCAGTTTCTAGGACATCTTTTTTTTTTTTTTTAATGGGGCTGGGGAGAGAATACTGTTTTGGCCACAACAATTCACAAGGACCTTCTACTCTGACATGGCAGATTGTCACCTGCATCAATGGAGGGAATGCCTTTACTGTCAGTGAAAAGACTGACGCTTCTGTAGCTTAAAAAAGAGACGTTACTAAGAGACCCCGAGCTAGCACAGACCATACAGGTTCATGGCTTCCACACAGAAAATGACAATGTTAGAGGCGATCTTTGTTCAATCTCTTCATTTTATTATTACATTTAAAAAGTTTTAGTGATGCTTTTTGTTTTTATATCACATTCATTTCCAAATATATCCTTTCAAATCCCTTCCTTCTGCCAAAGATTTTTTTTTAAAGTTTAGAAAAACCAACTACATTTGACAGCACATTGTACATTCCACACCCATAATCCCCCATCTCTTCAAAAACAACAGGAAGGTGCATTTTCTTCTCTCTTCCCTGGGGCCATATTTAATTAAGCAGCATTCAGTTACCTTCCTTGTTGATGTTGTTATTGTTGTTTTTTTCTGTTTGCACAGTTACATTCATTGTATAGATTGTTTTCCTGATTCAATTTATTTAACACACTTCTGTGAGTCTTCCCATCTCTGAATTCCTCACATTCATCATTTCTTATGGCCTAAAGACCTAGGCAGCTAGGTGACCAAGTGGCTACATCACTTGTCCTAAAGTCCAGAATTCAAATCCAGTATCAGACACCAGCTGTGTGAACCTAGGCAAGTCGCTTAAACTCTGACTGCCTCAGTTTCCTCAACTGTAAATTGAGGATAATAATAGTACCTACCCCCTAAGGTATATTGTGAAGATAAAAATGAGATATTTGTGTAACACTTGATACAGCACTGGCACATAGTAGGTACTTAATAAATGTTTGTTCCCTCCCCCCCAATAATATTCCATTATAGTCATATGCCACAGTGTAGCTGTTACTCAGTTGATGGGCACCCAGTTAATTCTAGTTCTTTACAACCAAAAAAAAAAAAAAGCACTGCTATGAATATTTTAGTGTTTATGAGGGGAAAATAAGCAAATAGAGAGCCAGCCTCAAAGAGAGGAGACCTCGGTTCAAGTCCCCACTTCTGACACATACTGGAATCATGACCTTGGAAAAGATGCTTAACTTTTCCATGTTCTAGACTCTATAGTTAGACTACTGCCCATATAAGACTATAAATTCCAGGGTGGGTACTGATCTACATTGGCAGTGGGAATTCTCCAAAGAATGAAATCGTAGTCCTCTTTCCCTATGGGATTTTTCTTTTTGTCCTTAATCCCTTGGGGTACATGCTTAACTGTGAGATCTCTGGGTAAAAAGCATGGACATTTAGTTAAAAAGTACTTCATTTTACAATTGAGGAAACTGAGGTCTTGAGAGAAGTGACTTTCCCAAGTTTCCACAGGAAATTAAAATGCAAGAGTTTGGACTGGAACCCAGATCTTTTTTTTTCCTCCTACCCTAGTGTACCGTCTACTCCAACATAGTATATCCTAGAGCCCTGGGCCATTTATTCTTCTATTACAGGCCATTCCTATGTAAATGTCATCCTGTTTAGTTTAAGTCACATCCCTAATTCACATTCTAAGAAATATTTATGAAGAGGCTTTATAAGCAAACCTGTTCTTTCCATTTAGTGAGTTCAGCTATGAAGGAGTCACCTTCCCATTGAGGAGAACAAATGCCTTTTCATTTTGCTAGCCATAGACAGATTTGCAAACTGGGCCCACCCACAGGCCTTCCATATGACGCCACAATTATAGCATTCCATCACTTGGCCAATCTGCATTTGTTGTTACCACTCCACTTCTAGCCCATAATTATCTTTGAAAGAATTGAAAGCTGTTTCAGAACTACAGGTTACTTTTTTCTGGTTTCAAAGGTAGGAAAAGAAGGAAGGATTCGAAGCAGCTGTGGTATAGAAGAAAAAACTTGGGACATGGGGTAAGAAAAACTGGGTTGGAATTCCTCCCTGTTAGCTGTGTGAGGATGGGTCACTTAACATATCTGAGGCTTTGTTTCCTTATCTGGAAAATGGGGATAATTGTCTTTATATGACCTCCATCTTTGTGATGATCAAATCAAATAATAATAATACATCTAGATAGCACTTTAGAGTCTGCAAAGAGTTTAACAAACATGGTCTTAGGTGATCCTCACAACCTCCTGTGAGGTAGGTGCTATTATTATCTTCAGATGTTTCTAGTAAAAATTTTCCATCATGCCATGGCTCCTTCAGTCATTAGAAATTTTGAGTTGGAACCAGGCACTCTACAGACTTTGGAATCCAACTTTTTTGTAGATGAAGAAACTGAGTCTCAGAGAGAAATTTTGTGACTTGCTCAAGGTCATGTAGTTAGTGTCAGAGGCAGGATTTGAACCCAGGTCTTCCTGACTCCTAATACAGGACTCTATCTACTATGCCATGAAATTATGTACTGTTAAAGGATTTAGTAGATGTAAATTGATGTACATCTGGTGATTTAATCAGGTGGTTTGATTTAATCAGGACAGTCCCTGATCAACCTAAGAATACAGTATATTGTTTGTTTTTCTTATCTCCTAAAGCTTTTTTTTCTCTTTTTTTTTTACATATTGTTATATGAATTAGAATACCCAGAGAGATAACTACCTTCTCAATTGCTCCAGTGTCTTCAAACTCATTCCTTCCCAGACTGTTATTTATGTTTTTACCCTTTCCAAAGAACTGTGTAAAGTGCTTCACATGCTTTTAAAACTCATAAATACCATGAAGCAGAGACATTTTCACAAATCAGCTCTGTGGATGGAAGCCGAGGTTGAATATCCGGGTGTAGATGAGCTCAGTCCAAAAGACACATGTCTTTCCCCACAGGGAATGTGCCACTTGCAGCTAATACATCAGAGTGACTGGGGCACGCCGCTTCAGGGGTTTTCAAATAAAATCCATGCAGGCTCTTATTTATCTGTGACTTCACTTCCTGCCATCCATCTCCCTCAAATATTTATTGCCCTTTGTACAATTCATTTTGCAAGTTGGGGCTGCCTCAGCTAATGGACTTTTCTGTTCATTTTTGAGATGCAAACCAAGTAATCCACAATCCAGGATCCTAAAGAATCCCAAAAGTATTTGTGCGCAAGTTAAGAGGATGATTTCTTTAGGAGTGATAGGTAAAATCTGTGTAAAGAAGTGCCTCAGTCAAATAAATGAATACTTGTATTAATGTTTTTAGTGGCTAATGTGATCTATTGGAAAGAGCTGAGTCAAGGAAACCTGGCTTCTAATTTCTGGTCTGTGGGGGTAGGGTGGTGCAGTGGACAGAGCACTAGACTCTGAGTCAGGAAAACATGAGTTCAAATCCAGTTTTAGATACTACCTATGTGACCCTGGGCAAATCACATAACTTCTGCCTCAGTTTCCTCATATACAAAATGAGATAATGATAGCACCTAACTTCCATGGTTCTTGTGAGAACAAAATGAGACATTTGTAAAGTACTACCTAAGTGCTAGATATTATTATTATTTCTTCTCTCCCAATATTAGGTTAGTATGAGGCTAAAACAGAAGCAGGTAGGTGGCATAGTGGATACAGAGTCAGTCCTGGAGTCAGGAAGACCTGAATTCAAATGTGGCCTCAGACACTTACTAGCTGTGTGACCTTGGACAAGTCACTTAACCCTTTTCCCTTAGTTCCTAATCTGTAAAATAAGCTGGAAAAGAAAATGGCAAACCGTTCCAGTGTATTTGCCAAGAAAACCCCAAAAAGGGTCACTAAGAGTATAACACAACTGAAAACTACTAACAACAAAATAAAATCATGAAGGTGAGTGTTTAAAGAAACATGTTATTCCTTTTAAATATTTAACAAAGTTAACATGTAAATTTCTTTTTTTTTCTTCCCCCCCCCCCCCCCAGAGATGGCTACCATTTAGACACAAATAGAAATATATGCATATATATGTAAAATCATTCTATACAGACTTCTATTTATCAGTTCTTTCTCTGGATGCAGATAGTATCTTTCTTCATTTGTCCTTTGTAGTTAATTTGGGTATTCGTAATAGTCAAAATGACTTATTTGCTCAAAGTCGTTCTTAAAACAATATTACTATTATTGTATAGACTGTTCTCCAGTCCTGATCAGCTCTTTATTATTTCCTGCGAGTTTTTCCATGTTGTTCTAAGATCATCGAGCTCATCATTTCTTACAGCACATAACATCTGAAGGCTTTTGACACAAGTCATTTCTGTGACTCCATATATCTAGGAGGCTTAGGAGGTCCTAACATTTGCATGAGGGACTCCTTTTTAAGGAGAATCTTTAAAGCAGGGGTTCTCAAACTTTTCTGTGTCTTGGATGCCTCTGGCAGTCTAGTGAAGCCTATGGACCTCTTCTCAGAATAAGGTTTTAAATGCATAAAATAATAAAATACACAGGATTACAAAGAAAACCAATTACATTGAAGTATAGTTATCAAAAATTTTTTTGAATTTTTTTTCCAATTACATGTAAAAGCAATTTTTAGCTTTTTTTTAAATTTTACGTTCCAAATTTAATCAAGAGGGTCCCTGATCAACCAAAGAATGGAGTATATTGTTTGTCTTTCTTATATCCCGAAGCTTCCTCCTTCTAAAAAGTGGTAAGCAATTTGATACAGGTTATATATGTGCAATCATGCAAAACATATTTCTATATTTGTCATGTTGTGAAAGAAAACAGGTCCAAAGGGAAAAAAAAACCATGAAAAACAATAAAGAAAGTGAAAAATAGTTTGCTTCAATCTATTTTCAGACGCCATCAGTTCTTTCTCTACAGGTGGATAGCACTATTCATCATGAGTCCTTTGGAAGTGTCTTGGATCATTATCAAAATATTTTTTGAAAAAGTTAATGGACCCAAGGTTAAGAACCCTTGCTCTTAAGCTATGTTTTGCTCTTCCAACACAATGTGGGTTTTTTGTTCATAATCATCAAAAAATAAATTGTGTATTCTCTGCATCTTTCAGATAACTGTGACTATAGTATATGGAAGAAATACAGTATATGGAAGAAAATTATTTGTGAAAGCCTACAGATTCTTTTCTGATATTTTCAGTGAGTGTTACCTCAGTATGCTTATGTAACATTCACCTGAGATTTTATAAAAATGAGAAAATAAGTATATGGGATATTGTTATTAAGATTTGCTCAGTTGTCTTTTGGGTACATTAATAACATTCTAATTCCAAGTCTAAAGAAATGTAAGCTTGTTGAAGGCAAGGATTGTATTTTCAATATTTTTTCTTTTTGTCTTTTTATTCCCAGTATCTAACATAGTGCCTTGTCCATAGGAGTATTTAATAAGAACTTGTTAAATAATTGAACAAATAAGTGAAAGAAAGTTGCACTACCCGAGTTATTTTTGTAAAACAATCCTGCAGTGCTTTTGAGATTATGTTGGCTTCAGAGTGATGTGAGGAGTGTCAGGACTCTATATGACAACACTGTAAAAACAACTTTAAAAGACTTAGGAAATCTGAAAATTGCAATGACCAATTATAATTCCAGAGTCCCAATGATGAGAAATGCTCCCTATTTCCTGACAGAAAGGTGCTGAAATAAAAATGCAGAATGAGTCACATTTTTTTTTTTTGACATGGTTAGTATGAGAATTTACTTTGCTTCTCAATGTATACTTGGTACAAGGTTTTTGTTTTTCTTTCCAGTGAAGGGAAGGAAAGGACAGGGGGGCAGGGAAAGAAAATAAATACTTGTTAATTGAAAAAAACTAATCAAAAAATATCACGTTGGCTCCAACATGGATTTGCTCAGTATATACTTAGTCTGGTCCAGTAATTCTTCAAAATTTCATTTTCTTATGTCCCATTTCTATATCTTTTTATTAGAGGCAGCTAGGAGGTCCAATGGATAGAATATTAGGCCTATAGTCAGAAAGACCACCAGTCCAGTCTCATATACTTTCTAGTCACATGAGCCTAGGAAAATCACTTAATCTCTGTGTGATTTAGTTTCCTCATCTGTAAAATGGGGATAATAATAGCATCTCACAGGGTTGTTGTGAGGACCAAATAAGATATGTGTAAAGTGCTTTGCAAACCTTAAAGTGCCACAGAAATATTAGCTATTTTTATTATTACAAATCGGGGACTGAGCTGTTAGGGTCCAAATGTGATAGTTCCTATGACACTGGTAATGAAAATATATTATTATAGAAATGTTGACAAGTTTGTTCCATTTTATATCTATTGTTCACTTTTTCATTTCATTCATGAATGTACTTATGAAGATTTGGTTCATTTGACTCATGCCAAATTGTAGGTTTTTTTTTTGCTTTCATTGCTTTTTTATGTTTTAAAAAGCAGTATTGTGACTAATATTCTGTCATTGTCCTCTGTAGTGTTTTACAAATGTTTTTATTATAAGCTGATATTGCCCTTATTTGCCATCTTGTTTACTTAGCAAAGAAATCATGTGTTTTTGATTAAAGCAGTTTCTGGTCTCTTTTGGCCTTCTCTTTGTGGTGACTCTTCCATGTGGGTTAAACTTTTATAGGAAATGGTAATAATCAAAGCCAATGACATTTTTTTTTTTTACATTTTCAAATTTTTGGCATGAATGACTCTTTGGACAGATAAAGTTGAAACTATTGCAGATGTTC
This sequence comes from Vombatus ursinus, assembly GCF_900497805.2. Classification (NCBI taxonomy): domain Eukaryota; kingdom Metazoa; phylum Chordata; class Mammalia; order Diprotodontia; family Vombatidae; genus Vombatus; species Vombatus ursinus. The sequence continues at coordinate 21,685,245 of NW_020940358.1, forward strand.
AGGGTATTTGCTTCTCATTTTTAGCCTTTCTTCTAAGTTTATGTTGATATTGATCCTCACCCCAACTAGTCAAAGATCAGACCAAAGACAGAGAGTTGATTCTGGTATGATTAACACATTTGCAACTAGTCATTTCCTTTCTGTTAAGAGTTGGTCAATTTAATTGTGTGAGGTTTTGTGCCTTCTGATTCTCTTTTGGAAGAAATAATTAATGATATATAAAAATGAGGCTTCTGAGTATTCCACAAGTTTTGGTGTCACTGTTTTCTTAAACTTGAGCTATATTTTCCAATATACTTTTCACCATCCTCCCCAGCACTTACCTTCACAATAGTCATCAAGTATCAAAGTATATGTTGACTTGGTTTGGAGAATATCGTAAAGTTCTTTGTGGAATTTCTCTACCCATTCGTCTTCTGCATTGGATGTTGGCACACAAGCTGTAGTTCTCTTCATGGTGGTCTTTTTATTGTCATCATGAGTACTCCATTACAAAATGAACAAGCATTGCATGAAATGATGTGTCTTGCTTCCTTTGGGTGCACAATGAAACCAACTCCATCAACTCCTTTGTTTGCCTGTCCAAGGAGACCCTGTGAAACATCCTTGCCCTTAGCTGCAAATTCCTTTTGTGTTCTGTTTTCATTTATCATGAGAACACCAATATTGATGTGGTTCAGTTCTTCCAATTGTATGTCAAAATCCTTGGTCCTTGGACAAAGACCTCACATTTAGAGTATCTAATTCAAATACATTCGACAAATATTTATGAAGTGCCTACTAAATGCAAGGCACCAGAGACACAAAAGCAAAAAGGAAATAATGCCTCTCTGCGTTCTAGTGTGGGGATACAAGATGTACACAGAGAAGTAAATACAATGTACATGCAAAATAATTTCAAGAGTGAGATAGTGCTAACAACTGAGGGGATGATGAAAGCCCTTATGTAGAAGGTGGCTCTTGAGCCAGGCTTTAATGGAAGCTATGAATTCTAAAGGGTGAAGGTAAGGAAGGAATTCATTCTAGACATGTGGAACCACTTAAACAATTTTCTGTTTGTATCCCCAGTGATTAACACAGTGCTTTGCGCATAGTGAGCGCTGAATAAGTGCTTTTTTTAAAAAAAAAAATTTACTCATTGTTCCTTCTCCATACCTCTAAACATCTCTGATCTTCTCCTATGCTCCATTCCCAGATGATGTGGTGACATTCTTCTTGCCAAGGCTATCCCCTCTACCTTTGATCACATTCCCTCCTATAGGCTTTTTATTTTTTTTTTTAGTGAGGCAATCAGAGTCAAGTAACTTGCCCATGATCACATAGCTAGTAAGTGTCTGAGTTCAGGTCCTCCTGGCTCCAGAGCCAGTGCTCTATCTACTGTGCCCACCTAGCTGCCCCCTCCCATATGCTTTAGAAATCTTCCCCATTGATGGTTCTCTTTTTGTCTCTCATTTTCAGTGTCTATCTATTGACTCTTTCATTGCAAAAATGATCACATCTCATTCATTCTTAAAAAACAACCTTTTCCTTGATCCTACTAACCGCTCAAGTTATTATCCCATATCTCTCAATCCTTTCACTTAAATTACTAGAGAGACTTTTTTTCACTCACTACCTCTACTTCCTATCACCTTTGTATCTCAACCCTCTGCCATGTGTCTTCTCATCCCACTGTTCTATTGTGAAATCACTCTCTCAAAGGTCACTAGTGACTTTGTAATTGCTAAATCTGATAGTCTTTTCTTAGTTCTCATCATTCTTGGCCTTTATGAAACTTGAGATATTCTGTCCTCCTCGATTCTTTTGCTCTCTTCTGTTTCATGACATTGATTGCTATTCCTTATTCCATTTATCTGGTGATATAAGCTTATCTGGGCTCAGTTGTTACCTTTATACAATTAATTGTCAAATATATGAGAGGGAGTGTTGTAAAGTACATAGAGAGCTGGCTTTGAATCTAGGAAAACTTGAATTTAAGTCCCAACTCTAGCTGTGTGACTTGGGTAATTCATTTAACCTCTCAATATTCCAGGCAATTCTCTGACTATAAGTTGCAGAGTGACCCAGATCTATTTTGGTAGAGGGAGTTTCCTATATAGATGCAGAAACAAGGACTGTGTATATCTTTGTGTCTCTATCTATTTATCTATCTATCTATCTATGCTCAGTGTCTAGCCCAGTAAATTCTGAATTGCACATACTATATCCTAGTAACTAGGTACTTAATAAATGTTGAGTGACTGCAGGATTCAATCATTCAACAAGCACTTATTAACTGCCATTTCTATGCCAGGTACTATGCCCTACTAGACAAAGACAAGAGGGACAAAAGTTCTTGCCCTGGAGGAGCTTACTGTCTAGTATAGGGAGAGACATCATGTACATAGATTAGTACAGTTATCTCTTTCACATCATAGGGGTTAGGGGTATGGTACACCCGTGATCTGGAAAATCTGTGTAAAAATTTTTGGCCCTTCCTTTGTACCAGAGAAGAAATCTGATTTTTTTTTCTTCTTTTTCTTGTATGGGGTGTTTACAGTACCTTATTGTAAAATTTGGGTTAAGTATTTGGTCATAGGCTATATGTAGGTCAATGTTAAATAAAAATACTGTGACTTCTGCAAAATTTCCCCCAAATTCCCATTTACAGTAATTTCTTATGCCAACCCATGATATATCAAAACCACATTGAGGAAAGTTGTAATGTGGAAGGAATATGTGTATAAACAAAATAGACACAAGGTAACTGGGGTGGGGTGAAGGTACAAGCAACTGGGAGGATCAGAAAAGTCTTAGTGTAGAAGATGGCATTTAAGTTGAGCCTCGAAGGAAATGACAGATTCTAAGAGGTAAAGATGTGGAGGGAGTGCTTTCTAGGCTTGTATGAAAACAAACAAAATCCCATTTCGTAGAGTCTAGTGGACATAGCATGGAGCTGAGGATCTAGAACCCTGCCTTACAGTCTCATCTCTGTCCCTAATGGTGAAATATTAGGCAAGTCATTTGATCTTCCTCATTTTCCTCATTTATCCAACAGGTACACTGTAATGTGGGGGTGGACAGAACCCTGGATTTGGAGTCAGAAAACATGGGTTGAGTCCCAGCTTTGCCGTTATCTCCCATTTCCTTGGGTTGTCAGTACCCTACCCCTTCACTATGTAATTGTTTTGTGTGTGTGTATTTGTATACATACATACATACATACATACATATATGTATGTATCTTATCTGTAAACGTGTTGTATCCTGCCACGTCTTTGCATTTGTATCCTATATCACGTATCACATCGTTAAAGGAATCTATCAACAAGCATTTATTAAGCACTGAGATGTACTAGGCTAAGCACTGGAGTTGTAAAGAAGGGCAAAAACAGTTCCTGACCTCAAGGAGCTTAATGGGGAAAACATGTATAAAAATAGGTAGGCAAGAGATTTATACAGAGTAAATGGCAGGTAATCTTAGAGAGAAAGGAAGGCCCTAGCAACTGGAGACACCACCTGAAAGACTTCTGAAGAAGGAAGTATTTGAGTTGAGTATATAAATGCCAATAAATGCATGTTGATTGTGTAACCTTGGGCAAGTCTTTGAAAATCTTTGGGCCCCATTCTCTCCATATATAAAATGGATTAGACTAGATGAACTCTACAGTCTCTTCTAGCTCTAAATTGTATGATCTTATTTTCTGACTTCTTAAGGTGGTTGCAATACTAAAAACTATTGAGAAGCAGAACAAAGAATTCCGACCCTCAGAGAATCAAAGAATTTGGGAGTTGGAGGACATGTCATTAGCCACATAGTACAACCTATTATAGGAATCCCCACTAAAACATCCCTGACAAATGGTCATCCAGCCTGTTTGAAGACCTCTAAAGAGGGAGAAACCACTACATTTTGAAGCAAGTCATCCCACTTTTGGACAGCTCTAGATGTTCAGAATTTTTTCCTGACATTGATCCTACATTTTCCTTTTGGCAATTTCTATCCATTGTTCCTGATTCTGACCTTTATGGCCAAACAGAACAATTCTAATCTCTACTCCTCATGAGAGCCCTTCACATTCTTGAACACAGATATCATATCCTCCCTCCACACCTCTCCCCCACCCAGGCTTCTTTTCTCCAGGCTAAGCATGACCAGTTTCTTTATCCAATTCTTGTATGTCAGGAACTCAAGGCACTTCACCAATCTGGTTGCCCTTCTCTGGATAGTCTCTTGCTCATAAACATCATTTTTTTAAAAATTAATTAATTAATGGTTATATTTTCAGTTCTGAATTGTTTCTCTTCCTCCTTCCCAACCCCACAATAGAGAAAGCCAACATTTCACACACACACACACACACACACACTTCCATGTATCAGTTCTTTTCTCTGGAGGTAGATAGCATTTTCCATAATAAGTCCTTCAAAGTTGATTTGAATATTCATATCACTCAGAATAGCTTAGTCATTCACAGTTACTCTTCAAACAATATTGTTATTGCTGTATACAACATTTTCTTGGTTCTGCTCATTTCACTCAGCATTATTTCACCCAAGTCTTTACATGTTTTTATCAATGTCCATGATCAAGATGAATCTGACAAGGGCAGAGTACAGTGAGGATTATCACATCCCCATTCCTGGAATCTATATCCCTCCTAAGGTTGCATTAGACTTTTGGCTGCCACATCACACTGCTGACACATAGTGAGTTTTTGTTTCACCGAGCCCCAGACCTTTTTCAGAACAACTGCTATCTATGCATACCTCCCTCACTTTCTATTTGTCAAGTTGATTTTTTATACCCCAGTGCAAGACTTTACATTTGTCCCTATTGGAACACTTATAGATTCAGTCCAAAGCTCTACCTAGTCAAGATCCTTTTGTATACAGCCAAGTACTTTGTAGGACACTAAAAGTGTTAAAACACATACCCCTTCTTATACTGATTCTCCAAAAGATCCCTGACCTCAACTGTGTCTATTCCCTCCACAAATAGAGATTGCAACCCCACCACAGCTTCTCATGTCCTACAATTTTTGACTGGGTTTTATGAAAAATACTTCAGAGAGATGAAAAGCTTTCTATGGTACCCTAAATATTTGAGGGAAGTGATGTCAAACTCAATTAGAAACAGTGCCTACTTGTCAGTACCTAAGGAACCCTTTGGCCACATCATTGACTAAATTTTAAAATGTAAAGTTATCTGTGTTTTATTGTATTTTTATTTATTTTGCTATTTGTTTATTTAGTATATTTTATTTATTTTGTTTATAACCTCTCCCATTTACATTTTAATGTCATTCCAGTTGCACTCAGATATGTTGCAGGTAATGTCTGACATCTCTGTTGTAAGGGTACTTCTATTCCACTCGGGATTTAGTTCAGTTGCTCCAATAATATTTTGACTCATTGGAGAGATATCACACACTGAGACTTTTTTTTAATATTCTATTTTTTTTTAAGTTTTGAGTTCCAAATTCCATTCTTCCCTCCCCCCCTTCTCTTCCCTGAGACAGTAAGCAATCTGATATCATACTGAGAAACTTTAAAGAAATATTAGCAGTTAGACCAAAAACTGTGTTTCCTAGGACCATCTCCTTGTCTCTCTGCACCTCTTTCAGATATTCTGGTACCATCACTGTCACTCTGGAAGTAGAAGAGGGTCACGAAGAACTGAGGGCCATTTTTAATTTTTGTTATTGTCATGAGCTGCCACAACCAAAAATAAATCAATAAATCATCCACTGGTAGCCAACCCTGTGCTGATTTAGGTAGACTGGTTCTTAGAGAACAAACCCAGGTCATCACTAGATGGAGCTTCAAAGTTCTTCCAGCTTTGTAGGACCTGCTGCTAGGACTTGTGCTTTGAGAGCCCAAGGTCAACTCTATATCATGAAGAGGTATGAGAATAGGACTTCAGAGATATCCAAACTATAGAAGCATGTGGGGGAAAATGGAACAGAATGGCAAAGCACACTTGGCAGAGAGAAAGGGGAAATAAGAAAAATGAAGAAAAAGTGAAAATGTGACTCCAGTGTCTTTTTCAGTAACTGATAAGTAATCAATTTAGTATTTATGACTTAGTTCCAGGGAGGAGTTAAGAAAAAGGCACACCCCCACTTCATTGCCCAGTTTAGACTATAAGTATGCAACATTGTATATACTATCAGACAAAGTCAAAGTGATCAATATCTCTGTTGTGCTATTTTCCCTCTCTCTTTTAAAGTAAATATTATAAGGTATAGACTTGGGTTCAAATCCCACCTCAGATACTTCTGACTATGTGACCTGAACAAATCACTTAATTTCTCTGTGCCCTAGGTTTTTATTTGTAAAATGAAAAAGTTGTACTAACTGGCCTGCAGGATCCCTATCACTGGGGAAGGGAGGGGGTGGGATATGTTCAGAAATACATATAACAATAAAAAGTTATCAATAAAATTAAAATGTTTAAAAATTTATTGTTTGTAGAAGTTATCTTGATTTTTAATAGTAGAAAAAAGAACTGCCAATATAGACACATATATAAAATGTATATAGCCTTGTAAGTTTTTAAATCTATGATTATAATAATAGCCCATCATGTTTGTAGAGCTCTTTTCAGTTTATAAAGCATTTCTCCACAAGAACCCTGTGAAGAAGATAGAGCAAATGTTATCATCCTTATTTTAAAGATGAGGAAACTAAGTCTACAAGAAAGGAATTGACTTGTCTATGCACACAGCTGATCAGTGGTATGGTTGGCACTGCAAATCCAGTCCTTTGCTTAGTGCATGTTCTTTGAAAATCATTGCACAAATAAAATGTGGCATTACTATTTTTTTTTCATTCTGCTCTAGAGCTATGATTGATTTTCCTGGAGGTAAGGAGCCTGGTGTGGACATTCACTCCACTGATAGAGATCAGCTACTGCCTGAAACTTTTCATTTTGGGGAGTTGCCTGAGACACTGAGAGGTTAAGTAAATTTTCCATTATTACACAGCTAACATGTTGTAGAGGTGGGACCTGAACTCAGGTATTCCTAACTTAAGGTGGGTTTTCTTTCCTCTGTGCCTAATAATAATAATACTATTATTTTCTATATTCTTGGGTGGTGCCAGAATTCTTTAGCATTGAATATTACTTAAATAAAAATTGCTTTTGCTGTTCAGAGATTCTCAATGTAATTCTTATGCCTCTGAGGATGATTTTTTAACAGATTTTTTTTTTACCTCTTTTATAAAGATTATACTCTAGGACTGACATTAGAGACTATTATATCCCACTTACCCAGTCCCCATAGAGATGTCAGTCAGTCATATACTAAATAAACTAACATTTATTAAGCATTTACTTTGAGGTAAGCTCTATGCTAAGTACTACGGATGCAAAGAAAGGCAAAAAACAGTGTGTGCTCTCAAGAAGCTCACATCTGATGGGTGAAACAACAAGCAATATGGACAGTATGTCTATGACCAGTACTTAGCCTCAGGGTCTCAAGTGGTGTAGTGGATTGGGACCTGGACTGAGAGTAAGGAAGACTTGGGTTCAATTTCCAACTCTGACACACACTGGCTGTGTGATACTGGGCTAGTCTCTATACCTCTTGACACTCTAGGCAACTCTTTCAGACTCTAGGTTGCCATCAATATTGGTAGAGGAAGGTTGTTCCTGGGTAAATTCTTTATTATCTATGAAATCATAAGTCTGCTCTAGTCCCTATCCCTATGAGCAGTGGTATCAAAATCAATAGAAAAGGCTTCTAGTCATACATAAGAATTCCTGTGGGCTATATTGACTTAGTTCTATTGTATTTTTATTTATTTTGTTAAATATTTCCCAATTACATTTCAATCTGGTTCAGCAGCACAGGAGTATTGCCAGCCACTATAATCTGCTGGCTAAGTATATGACTATGACACCTCTTCAGGACTATATAAGAATTCAGAATAAAATCTATGTCCACATTTTCACCACCTCTCCCTTCCAGAGCCCATGCACTGATAGAGCCCCTCTCAAACACTTTTAGGGTGCACCATTTCATTTCTACATGTTATCTTCCAAAAATCTTATCTCTTTTTTGTGTGAGAGAAAAGCTATCTGTTGGAAATTATTGAGAGGTAACACTGCATAGTGGATAGGGCAGTGGACTTGGATTTCAAAAGACCTAGCATCGTAGTCCTATCACAGATAACACAGACCCCATGCAAATAATTTAATTTCTTTATGCCTCAGTTTTTGTTGTTGTTGTTTTGTCAATTAGTTGTGTCTGACTCTTTGTGACCCAATTTGGGGTTTTTTTGGCAAGCATCCTGGAATGGTTTGCTGTTTCCTTCTCCAGCTCATTTTACAAATGAGGAAAACTGAGGCAAACAGGATTAAGTGACTTGCCCAGGGTCACTAGCAAGTGTTTGAGGTCAGATTTGAACTCAGGAAGATGAATCGTCCTGACTCTAGGCTCAGATTCTATCCACTGCACTACCCAGATGGATCCATTTTCTCACCTATAAAAAGAAAGCATTTCTCACCCCTGTCACTACACAGTCTCTGAGTTCCCTTTCAGCTTTCTGACCCTATGAACCATGTGGTCCAGTGGAAAGAACATTGGAGTGGAAGTAAGGAGATCTGGGTCCTACTCCAAATTCTGCTAGTTATGTGACCCTGGGCAAGTCACTTAACCTCACTGAACCTCAGTTTCCTCATTTGTTAAATGAGGATAATAATAAGGATGAGGATAATATCTGCCTTACCTAGAACAGAGCTGTGCAGTATCCTGCCATTACCTTTGTCTATCAAAATTCAGGAGAATCAAAAGGCACATGTAATATGCAGAATAGTGAAATGCAAAGTGGGGATTGATTGTCTGAATTTATTTCTATCCTCCAAAGCACCTAGCTAAGTTCTGGGTACACAGCATGTACTCACTGAATGTTTAACTTATTAGCTCAAATTTTCCCATTACTTCATTCTTGGGACCCACAGGGTTAAGCAAGTTATTTTTCCTTTCTTGACTTCAGTTTTTCCTTCCATAAGATGAGGAGTTTGGGCTAGATGATCTTTGATGTCCCTTCCAGCTCTAAAATCCTATCTGTGAAAGGGGCAGGGGAAAGGGCACTGGTTCTGAACCTGGGTTCAAATCCTACCTCTGATGCTAACTACTAATGTGACTTTGGGCAAATGAGTTAAGATTTTGGGACCTCTATTTCTTCAAATGTGAAATGAAGGGGTTGGACCAGATGATGTTTGAGGCCTCTTTCCAACCCTAGATCTATGATCCTGATCTATTCTAAGTCTTTTCACTATGACATTTCCTATTCTAAGCCTTCCTCCAGTTTTTATATTCTGTGTTTTATGTTCTAAGCTTTCCTCCAGTTCCAATATTCTGTGTTAGTTATGCTTCAACTTTACCACTGCATTCATCTAAGATCACATAATCATAGAATGTACAACTGGAAGGAAATTTAGAAATCATTTGATTTAAGTGGCCTCATTTTACCATTCTGTATCAATGTTTTAACTCCCACCCCATGTCCTTTTTCACTACTTCCTTTTTTTTTATAGATGCTCATTCATTTCTTCCTACAGCTTGTTCTTTCCCCTGTCTCCCATCTCTGCATTTCTCCTTTTCATCCCTCTTTTTGTTACCATACTAACATGCTAAGACAGATTGTTTCAGTTGAGGGGGAAGAGGTAGTAGAAACTGCACATAAAAGCAAAGAAAAGAAGTTACATTTCCTTTCTTGGTCAAAAGAATGTCCCTAGTGTCTGTCCACTTATTCCATTTAGGTGTTTATAGACCAGTTACCTTAACAATGACTATAGCTTCCCTTTCTTTTTTTTATGTCCATTAACATTCTTAATTGCCCTGGTCTAACAGTCACATGTTTTTGTGTGGAATAAAGCTCTCTGACAAGTTTATTTCAGTATTCTAATTTATATCACAAAGATGGATAATTATGACAGTAAACTTTAAATGGTGAAGACTTTTTTTTATCTTTTTATTATTCGTAATAAACTTGAGACTAAAGAAACTGAGTTATGTGCAAATTCTCAGCAGCTTCTTTTTAAAGTTTTCTTTTCTTAAAGCAGATGCCGGCATAAGCAAGAATTAAACCAGAATTGTGTTTCGAGTCTTGCATGATCGATGCTGAAAAATAAAGATATTTATAAGAAAACCATAGCCTCTTGGATCGTGTCGAAACACGGCATGAAAAACTAATAATAGGTAGCTGGTAAATCCATTGAACCTTCAACTTGTTTTTGAAAATCTATATATTTTTTCCCCCTCACATTCATTACGCAATGTGTGAGCAGTGTGATAACCCTGTTTATGGTATGACCTACTTAGTTTGATCACTCATGGCGCCAGACTCACATCTTTCAAACGACAAAAAGCCCACAAACAGGAAAAAGACATTTTTAAAAAATGGTCTTCAACTTCATAAATTGCTAAACAGCAAACTTTTTATTTGACCCCACCTATTTCAGAAAATAGCCTCAGTGGATGGATCTAAGTTTGCAGGCTTTAACAGTTCTCCTTTGTTTTTCTTCCCTTAGGGTAGAAAAGTGAGAAATTTGGAAAACCTAATGGGTAGAGGAGCTTATCTCTTAAAAGAACATAGTTCATCTACTCCACCCTTTTAGAGAATTCAATTCTTAGGAACATAGATTTAGACCTGGGTGGGACCTCAGAGGTTAACTAGTCCAGGGTCATCATTTTACAGATGAGAAAACAGAACCAGAGAAGTTAAATAATTTGCCCAAGGTCACACAGGTAGAAAGCAGTAGAACTCAGACTTGAACCTAGGTCCTCAGATTCCAATTCAGTTCTCTTACTGAGGTGTCCAAGAAGCATTTATTAAGTACCTATTGTATGTAGAGTTGTATGCTCTAGGCTGAGAACAAGAGATTAAGTGCTAACATCTCTACCTTCTTGGAGTTTAAGGAATATGACATATGAAAATAACTGCAATAGAAAAGAAAAAGAAGAAGAAGAAGAAGAAGAAGAAGAAGGATGGGGAAAGTTTTTATGGTGAGAGTAACCTTGGAGCTGGCCTTTAAAGGATGGGTGGGCATGACTCCCCATTCCCCACACCCTCAGTGACCTGATAAATCACTTATCCTCTTGGAGGCTCAGTTTCATCTGTTTGAGAAGGATTATAAATTTACATGATTTACTTTACAGGGTTATTTTGAAGTAAACACTTTGTAAGCTTTTAAAATGTTTTAGAAACCAGAGGTATTCTTATGTTCTTGATTCAGAGAAAACACTTTCAATAGTTTCACGTCATAAAATGTCTTTGACTATCTTTGGATACTGTCCTCTATTAACAAAAATCTTGCTGAATAAGATGTCAAATGTGTCTCCTACTGGAGTTGTTTTGTGGTTGAATAAGTAATAGTTTATTTCAAAGTGTTTTACACATAATAAAGTGTTTTAGCAAATGCTAATGTGGCCTTGAGATGATATTTACCTTTTGTTAATGCTGTTACTATCAATTTCAATCAGTCTCTGACTTAGTATTCATATGGATGTCTCAGGTTTACTTGAAGAAATATGCAAATAGAGAGTAAATTCTCCAAGTCACCTCAGGAAAAAAGGACAAAAAGGGATCTTGACTTTTTCAACTTGTCTTCCCATGTATTAGCATTCAAAATAATTATCCTTACTGAATAATTTCTGACAATACCCTCATCTGTCAAGAAAATTCAGTGGACTTTTTGGATACCAGTAGGAAAGAAAAGGAATATGCCAGAGCTGATAGTCTTAATTTGCAAACCATCAACTACAATTCTGACCTAGTCCTGAGCTTCCTGGAAAGGATTCAATACTAGTTTTGAAATGATAAAATGATGGCGAAAATGGAGTGATCAAGCCTGCTGGGATCCATCACCACCTAAGTGGTAATTAGCACAATTAGCTAGACTGGGCAGCATTACATCATTGTAACAAAGGTTCTTTTGGCCAATCCACTCAGATAATTGGACATTTTGCCATGGAATAAATCATTCCCAGTGAATTACCGGTTGATGAGGGCCAAGGGCCCCATTTTAGCCAGGCTTCTAAATCTCTGCTTTGCCCAATCACTTTCAGATATAAAGCAATAGTTTTGGGTCTCCTCCTCCACCATACAGAGAGATAGACAGTAATAATGTGTGGCATTGCAGCAAAATGAAAATATCTCATAGGTGTGTGAAATATGAGAAAGCAGAAAAAATAGCAGTCATGGCATTCAGTCTAGCATAACAATAATAATAATAATGATAACAATAACAACAATAAGCATGTATATAGTATGTCCCAAAAGTCTTAATGCAGTTTTAAGTTTTAACTTTCACAGAGCTTTTAAAGTTCCTGAACTGTTTTACATATATTTTCTCTTTTGGTTCTTACAACAATCCAAAGAAGTAGATGTTATTATTATGCCCTCTTACAGATAAGGAAGCTGAGACTCAAGGAGGTTAAGAGATTTGGCCTGAATCACACCACAAATAAGTGGCAGCGGCTGCATTGATATTCTTAATCTTGAAAAGGGCAAAAAAGGGTTCTTACTATCTGCTGTGGCAAACCATCCTTGATATGAACAGGTCTTCATACCTTATTTTTCCATCTTATAGGAAACAGTGTTGGATCTGGAGTCAAAGAACCTAGATTCCAAACCTTACTTGGCAATTTAAAAGTTGTATGACCTTGTTAAAGTCATTTAAACTTTCTGCCTTAGTTTCCTCATCTATAATTCAAACATGTTAGAATAAATGATCTTGGAGCAGTTAGGTGGCTCAATGGATAGAGCACTGATCCTAGAGTCAGGAAGACCTGAATTCAAATCTAGCCTCAGATACTTACTTAGCTGTGTGACCCTTGACAAATCACTCAATCCTAGTGCCTCCAAAACAAAAAAAGACTTCTAAATTCCTTTTAATTTTTAAGTCCAACATTCCTAAGCCTAGTCAGATAACAGCATCATAAGCAGAGTTCCTTAGTTATAAAGAAGAGAAAAGTTAACACCTTGTAGCTATAATAATTGTACAGGTACCACTTTCTGATCTCTTTTGGGTTTGCAAAGCACTTTACAAATATTATTTCATTTAGGCCTCAGTAATCTTAAGAAGTAAGTACTGAAGGTACTATTATACATAAAAACTTAGCATTATACATAGAATTTAAAAGCTTCTACTTTCTAACAAATTTGAACTCTGGGCAAGAATTTCATTGAGAGTCCCTATTCTTTGTTAACTGCTCAGTATGCAGATACTTTCCACCCTTCTCCACCCAACAATTATATATTAATCAGAAAATTAATTTGGTCAAACACAGCAAGAACTTATATCATGAACTAATCAAGTCTTTTAAGTCTTATCACCTTTACTTTTCACTGATGGATTCTTTTCTTCTTTTCAAGATTCAATAAAGCCCTCCACCTCAGGAATTTTAGTGTTTAGAGGACATCAAATAATAAAATCATTATCTTTGGTATTCCACCCATGAGGACATTCCATTTTTCTCTGCTTTTGTTTCCCCCTCCTTTGGTTTTACAACCTTTCTTATAGTAGAATTATGCCAATCCATACTGATGATCAGGCTGGGCTAAAAACTTGTTCTTGTACTTGTCCCTTTAAAATCTCCAGTACAGGAAAAAAAACCCAAACAAACCTTTTTTTCCCCACCACATTATTTGGAAGAGGACTGGATCTATACTGTCCCAATGCCTTGTCCAGGACAGATATCATAACACAAATGGCTAGAGACTCAAAATGTGACATATGGGAGGCCCCAAGATCTTGTGGATTATGGGATCATATCTATTTTCGTAATAATTCTAAGATGTTTTAACTTCTAACATGGTAAATATAGAAAACTTGAACCCATGTAAACAGAAGTTTAAGTTTTTAAGAGTGTAAAGGGGTTCTGAGACCACAAAGTCTGGGAACAACTGCCCTAATGGGGGCTCATGTTGTCTGGCACCTTGGGCAAGTTACTTTACCTCAATGAGTCCCAGTTCCTGTTTATCCAAAGTAAGGATAACACTCTACTACTTACCTTCTATGGATCCTTGTCAGGAAAATGCTTTGTAACTATAAAGTGATATATAAGTACACACTTATTATTACCACTGCTGTTATTAGCAAGAAGTAGCTGGATGAGGTAGTTTGGGTACTGAAAAGATACTTATTATCATTATTATTAATGCTTAGGATAACCTAATATTCAACATCCACCTTCTGCTGCAGAAAACATCCAGCTGAATTCATTTAGAGAGTAATGCCCTACCCACAGACATATCTTCAATTCCTACTTGACTTATAGACTGAGCCCTTTACAATTAATCCAGAAAATGCAAACAGCTGATGTTGAAGAAAAGTTTATATTTGTATAGTCCCTTGCAATGAAATAAATGTTTGAGAAAGACTCTACTCCATTTATAATCATGGAAAACCACAAAGATTTATGCAAGACTGCAAGAAATGTCATTCATTCAACATGTATGAATTGAGCACAAACTACATGTAAGGCACTCAGTGGAGTGTGATATATTGTAGTAAAAAATATATGTATATATAATTAACAATCCCCAGGACCTTCCTGGTGTCAGAAGGTGTTTAATTGTGTCAGGATGATAAAGAGTTTCTAGCCCAGCATTGCTGGTGGGCTCATTTGAACTATGAACCTTTTCCATGATAAAGGCTGTACTTTGCAGGGGGAGGGAGATCCAATAATGATTATTAATCATAATCCACACTGGAGTCATATTACCTATCTTCAATTGCTGTTTTGATACTGCCGCTGTTGCAAAGAAGCTTTCCAACACTTTTTGAAAGGAGTTATTTTCTACGAAGAATGCTGATCTGTGTAATAAAAAGTACAATGATCAGATTTTTACGGCATCTAAAAGAGGACTGAAAAGTTATTGCTTGCGGTTTTTATCTCATTGCTTTAACAGCGCCTGGTTGAAGCTGGCCTTCATTTAACAAATTTACTAGTGAAACATTTTTAAGGAGAAAAATCAAGGTGACATTAGAACAATAAACTAGTCGTTATGAGCGTGAATTCAATAGAGAAGTCATTGTAGCTATTAGTTAACATTTAAGCTCTAACTCATCTGTGGCGCCAGGAGATTTTGCTGAGCAAGAAGCAGCTAGATGGAGTAGTATTTGGATACTGAAAAGATACTTCCAAAATTAAGAGAGGTGCACGAATGCATACCTCTCCTATCGCTGTTTATTTTGGAGGCGGGGGCTGAGGGGAGAGGAAGGAAAAAAAAGTTTAAACATACTAACTGAGAGCGACTACACCCAGGACGAAGCCACTCATCCTGAAACTGAGTTCATAACTTGATCTCATCAAAACGGACGCCTGGTGATAATTCGTCTCCCCCCTCCCCCTCCGACTTAAAACCCTTTAAGAAAGGAACCCGAAAGAGTCCACTTGACGGGCCGGAGCTTTGCTAATTTCACCCTTGCAAAATATTAATTAAAGGACGCCACTAAAAAAGCTCTAGACACAGAGCTATCCTTGAGTCTCCATTTGGAAAAACAAATGTTTGCATGCGTGTGTGTATTTTCATGGGGTACCACGACATGTCCCCTCGAATTTCATTATGTCCCGGGAGCCAATCTGAACGTGCATGCTAATTAGCTTAACTCCCTCGATACTCAAGCCTTTGTCGCAGACTGAGGAACTCTTCAGGGGCCGGACTACAAAACCCACAATCCCCCTCCCCACCCTGATCAATGAGGGCTTATTTAAATAATCTGTGAGCTTTTGGACCCAGGCCAATCAGCTGTCAGGGCTCATGATAAATCGCAATGCATTATTGATAATCATAATTACTCTGACATGCGCGTTCCAGCAGAAGGGGGTTATTTCCCAACTCTAGGAATTTGTTGTGAAGGGGAAAATAATTGCTACAATTTTGCTCCCGATGCTCGAACCATGTCGAGACGCAAGCAGGCGAAACCCCAGCACATCAACTCTTCCGAAGAGCCCCAGCAGCTTCCAGATGCGGCAGCCTGCTCTTCGGTTGGCGCCTCCTCCTCAGCTACGACCCCGGCTGCCGCCGCAGCAGAGCACGGTAAGTGGGCAAGGGAATTGGGCTTCTCCGGGTCGCTTTAGAACTTTGATCGACCGCCGGGGACGGACACCGGGAGCGCGCGGGGACTCGGGGAGGCTCTTCGGGGCTCCAGCTTGGGCTTCTCCTTGCCCGATGGTCAGCGCCCGACACTTGGCTTTTTTTTTTTTTTGAGGGGCAAAGGGAATTTAAGCCGGTTGTTTTCCAGTGTAATTCTCCGCCCTGTGCAGCTCCCAGGCTTTTCGGCACAGGGGAAGCAGTTGCTGTGTTGGGAACAATTTAGGGTGGATTCAAAAAAATTCTCATGGTTCGAGACCTTCCATCCTGTTTGCAGCTGCCCTAGATCCCCGGCTCTGCGTTTCACTCTCCTAACCCCGTGCCATCCCCCCCCCCCAGTTTCTCTGGAGCTGGGGTCGGCGGGGTTTTCCCCCCGGGGGATGCGAACTGTTGCGCACGCGACCTGCTCTGGGCTCGTCGCCCACCTCCACCCAGGGCAAAGCGGGGGGGTGGGGGCGCTGGGGGCGCTGGGGAGGCAAGAGTCACGGAACCCCTGACCTCTGAGCTCCCGGGGGGCGCCGGGAGCTCGCCGGATCTGCCTGTAGGGCTCGCCCTCCCCTTGGGGCCCTGGGGAGTGGTGAGGGGGTGCAACTTACTGCTTTCTTCCCCCCCCCCACCCCTGGGCTATCGCGGTCGCCCCGGACCTTTGTAGCCTGACCTCCAGCCATCTTTGATTTCCGACTTCCTAAAATAACCCGCGGTGAGCTAATGGGGTCCGGGTAGTTGGGGAATGGGTGTGTGTGGTGTGAGGTCGCTTTTTTTTTTCTTCGTGAACTCCGACTCTTTGCAGCTTTTTTGAGGGAAGACGTACGTTTTGAAGACGCTCTAACCCTTTGACGCTGGGTCCCCACAATGTGTGGGGGCGGGATGGGGATTGGGAGAGGTCAGGGGGGAGGGGAAAGGGATGACTGGGGCGGGGTGGAGGAATTAGGGGCTGGGGGGTTGGTTTTTTCATTTTAGGTGACCCTCCCGAGGCAGACGGGTCCCCCCCCCACTTAGCGGTGGAAAGTTTTTTTGCTGCTTCGCCTCCGGCAATTTCAAGTGACTTAGATATTCAAGCTCCACTATCTATCTCCATTCTTCTCTTCCCCCTTCTCACCCTCTCCCCTCGCCGCCAAATTGTCTCCGATTGTGGGTGTGTGGTGTTTGCCCAGCCACTACTAGAGTTCTGGGGTCCCTCCGATAACTAATTTCTAAGGCACTGAAAGCAGCTGTTTTTGGGGTGAGGGTGGTGAAGATCGAGGAGGTCTCAGGCCCCTAGTTTCAACCCCGACCCATTGATATCTGAAGAGGAACTGGAATTTCTATTGGTTCCCAATTAATCATTCTTGAAATAGTTAAAACAAGTTAGTTAACAGCCACACCCTCCTCCCAGGAAGGATTTGGTTGTGTGCTTTTAAATAGCAACTTGGATTTTAGCTCTAGTTATCTTGTGTAATCCAAACACACTCCCCCCATTTTAACTTATTTTTTTTAAAAGTAGTTATAGTCCTGAAGCCCTTGAGCGATTGCACGCGAGGACTGAGTTGTATGGTTTTTTTGGGGGGGAAGGAGGAACCAAATGTAGTTTTGGGGGGGGGGTCTGGCTAATGGTAACTGGGGGATTTTCGATTCGGCCAGAAGGCAATAAATCCCATGTTTAATGCATGACTGTTTTTTCTTTGTGCCTTCGGTTAGGCTGGGGGGCGGAGGTGATGATTCCACATGTAAATCGCAGCCCACTGCTGGAGAGCTGCCTCTGGGGACCAGCCAAAGACAAAAGGGTTAACGTTGGGGGCTGCATGCTTGATTTGGTACTGGCAGAGGAGTCAGCTAAGTTGTGCGAATTTCCTCACTTAAAGACTTACCTGAATGCGTTAAGTATCTCTTGTTTCAGAGTAAAAGTTGGAAATAAAATTTGGACTCTAGTTTCAAAAAGTTTATTTCTCTAAGACAATGCAGTTAGCAGTTTCGGGCCATTATGGTTTTAAAGTACCCCCTAGGTGTTCTCACTTTTGGATGGGAGGTCTTTGTTAATCAGAAACAAGTTTGCACTTAATTGAGTGGCTTGTTAATTGCTAACATGTACTGTATCTGTATGTTTTCCGATGGAGAACTAAATTGCCAGCTGGCGCCATCTAGAGTTCAGCTAAGCACCAGCTCGTAAACCGTCATCCTCTTTCCCCTCCCCCCTATCATCTTTCCTCAGGTAACTCACACCTTGTCTTGTTTTTTGAAGTAGTTTTGGGTAAAGCTGGGCAGCTGAGACCTCGGGTCTCATTTGGTGTTGACATTGCACCCCTTCTCCCCAATTGTAGAACCCTCCTGAGCCCAGGGTGCCACAAGCTTTCTCCAGTTTAGGTGCTTTAGGTCCTCCACCAATCTGAGAGAGGGTTTCTCTTTTTTTTTTTCCCCTCTTTTTGCAGTGGGGTTGAGAGCTTCCCTGCAAGTGGGGCACAAACTGCTGGGATTCAACCTGAAAGTATAACAAATCTATCAACTTCTGTTTGTGATTGCTATCAGAAGCAGTGGGAGGGAGAAACCTTGAAAGGCTATATTATGCTGGAGAGGTTTTCTCTTACAGTTGGAATTTGGAAGACTTTTAAATTCCCAGATCTGTGTTTTTGAAAGCATTGGTCACCCATGGAAGAAAATCTTGGATGCTGAAATAGTTGGTGAAATAGTTAGAACAAAAGACTTTCAAATAGTATTAATTCTCTACTCAGGTTATTTATGACTAAGCTAGGGGCCTAGGTGTATATGCTTTTTAAGGTTGGGTTGACCTAATTTGCAAGGCAATTTGAGACCCACCTCTGAAAACAATGCCATTTTTGGGAGGAAAATGGTTGTGGTAGCGGGACAATCAATTAGCAGATCAAAAAATCAGCAGGTGGCCAGAGGAATAATGCTACATACCGAAAATTAGCATTTTCTCTAAAGGGTTTAAAATGCCCATTGTGCCATACTAGATTACCATCATTAAAGTCTAACATTTATACCTTTAAAAAATATCTAAATTTTAAGAATAAAAAATCTTATTTAGAAGGAAAGAGTACTGTTTTAGAGCTTCCACACTAGCTCAAAAACTTAATGGAAATGTAAAGTTTAAGGATTAAGAGGAGGGAGGCTCTTCCAAAGCTTGGAAAAGTTGTTACTGGAAGCTTCTGTTGGATAGATAATATTAGATTCTGTTTAAATTTCAGAATGGGATTGGGAGGGGAGGAGGGAAAAGAAGCATGCATATTTCTTAACTTGATGCTTGACTTCTATTTGACCACTTAAAAAGTTTGCATTGCAAAATGTGTGCTGCCTTCTACAAAGAATGTAGCATTGAGCATCACCAAGAAATGATACTTCATGGTTAATATGTTGACTAATTTTTAACCCCACTCAAAATTTAGTTTAGGTATTCATTCCACATATTTGATACCTACTGTGTGCCACAGCTGCCCCAGGCAGTGTTATAAAGAAATAACCTTGCCCTTCCTAGTTTGTTTTATAGACTTTGGTGTTAGAGGTGATACATGGATGTCAGTCTTAGAATTGGGATACTGTGAGTTGGCAGCAAAGTTAGAGTTCCAGGTTTTGTTTTGGGTTTGGTTTTTTTTTTTAAGTTTAGTTTTGTTGTTTTTTGGTATTAGCTTGCACAAATGGGTGATGTTGCAGTTTTGGTCTTATTTTAATACTAAAAAAGAAATTTACTACTAAGAAAGGCACAATTTGATTTTGGATCTTTGTATCCATTTTTCTTGCTCCCAGTTTTTCTACTAACTCCTAATTTTATAGATGGGGAAAGTTAAGTTTGGAAAGGTCCACACATAAGTAGCAAGTTAACAGTTGCTTGGATATTCCCAAGCACAGGTTCTTGGAACCCAAAGCCAATACACATTGCATTGTGTATCTTGTAGCTTCCTGGTATTTTAAATGTCATTGAGGTTTTGCTTTTTACATCAAACTAGTTTCCCAATCTTTTTGCTGTCCCATAAATGGGAGAGCCAGTGTCTTTTAACAAGACAGCAAGACCAACATGAAATGTCTCCACATATTACATACTTAAGGGTATTTTTTTTTTTAGTACTTCTCATTGTGAAGATGGCAACAATATTTCATTAGGCACCCATTCAGAAAGGTCAGTTTTTGTCTTGTTGCCTCCCTTTTTGGAGAAAGATTAGTTTAGATATGGAATTGTAAGTCTCTCTAATGTAGTAATATTAATGTAATTTTGTAGTGCTCTCTGCTGTCCATATTTTAAGGTTCCCATTAAGCTGAATGAGAACATACTGAGGAGTTTTCAAGTTTGAGCAACATAACAGGGAACTGGACACTTGAAAGAGCCTCAGAAGCTTCTACCTATGTGTCCTTGAACAAGTCACTTAACCCCTTTGCCTCAGTTTTTTCAGTTGTAAAATGAGAATAATAGTACTGTCACCCACAATTGTTGGGAAGATCAAATGTGCTATTTGTAAAACACTTAGCACTTACTATGTGCCAGACACTGCTATGTGAATATGTATGGTTTGAAAGTAGCAACCTTAGGTTGCTAAGGCCATTTTGAAAAGTGGCTTAGGTCTAACATACCCTCCCCCCCCCCAAAGTACTACTGGTGTCCCCATAGTTGCCTTGCCTTGCCTTCCCTTAATAACTCAGTTTTTGACTAAAAAAAAAATTGGTTGAGAACCAGAAGGGAAACTTGTGAGCCATCCAAATGCTCACCTCACTTTTTATGAAGAAGGAAACTGAGATTCAGTGACTTGGTTAGAACCACTTGCCTGACATGACTAGAACAGCTCTGGTTGCATATATCAAACTATAAGACGCTTGAGTACTACTAACTGTTTCAGCAGTGCACTTTGTGAGTAGAACCTAAACTTTGGAATGTGTGTTAGTGTTTGGCTAAAATGTTTCTTTAAAGGTTGGTAAATCTTTCCTTTGTCATTCTAGAATAACCTGTCCTATTTTGGATTTTAATTTAATCCTGATCTTCTTTAAATGAGTTTCAGATTGGACACCTTAAAGTAAAGATAAGAATTAAAAATAAAGCATGGACATTATCCTAAAACTTACTATGCTGATCACTTAGAGGATTTCTCCTTTGTAACTTTAAGGAGGGAAAACATAATTGCCCTTTTATTTTCAGGAGGGCTGATTATGTTTTTTTTTTTAAGCTACTCAATACAGTTTCCTTATTTTTAATATAGAAACAAGTAAGGAGATAAGTTAAAATGCAGTCAAGATACTGTTTAGTGTTTCCTAGGTTCTTGAGTATTTCATCTAGTATTGTATAGGATGAAGGCTTGCTTACAATAGTAGGTTATTTTCTATCCATTTGGCAGTGATTGAATCTAAAACCCCTGCTGGGTGTCCGGCATTCTTCTAACTTATTGGATACCTAGATGCTGAGAGATAACATTCCTGAAATTCGGGGAGGTGGAGAGATGGGAAAACAGTGCAAAAGTACAATCCCTATTTTTTTAAGAGGTTAACCCGAGTGCATGAACAATGTTCTTCCAAGGCCCCTCTTGCTACTTTGCAAACACCGATACAGTATTTGGACAGAGGTGATCTTGAATGTAGACATGCTTCACAGGTTTGCTTTATACACAAGTAAAACCCTACATTGAAGTTTAAGACTGTCAAGTATGATGTTACTGATAATGGTGTCTTAGGTAAAGAGTCAAGTCAGGCTTGTGTAGTAAATGTTTTAGGTGGTCTAACTGTAAATCACTCTGTGGAACCATTCACTGTCCTTGACCTGAGCAATTGTAATTTTAGAAATCTTTGCTATCTTAGTTTTACTTAGTAATGACAGCATAGGAAGTCTTAGGAAGTCTTGGGTTGGTCAAACAATTTATTAAGCACTGGGGAGGCCAAGAAAGGTAACAAGGAGTTCACAGTCAGATTGGGGAGACAATGGGCAAATAACTAAGTACAAATAAGTTATATACAGGATAATTGGAAATAATCAACAGAAGGAAGACACTAGAATTGAGAGGGATCAGGAAAAGCTTCCTATAAAAGTGAGACTTAAAGGAAGCCAGAAAGAAGGCTGAGCTGAGGAGGGAGAGAGAGAGCAAGTTTTCTTCATGGTAGACAACTAATAAAAGAGCCTAGAGTTGGGAGATGGGAGTTTCTTGTGTGAGGATGTGAAAGGAGGCTAGTGTCACTGGATGAAAATACATATGAGGGGAGTGTAAGGTAGGAGAAGGCTAGATTAGGAAGAGCTTTAACACCAAACAGGATTTTATATTTGATCCTGATGGTGAGGGAGCCACTAGTTTGTAGAGTAGAGGAGTGCCATCTGACCTGTGCTTTGGGAAGCTCACTTTGACAGTTTTGAATCCTCTGATGGACTGGAGTGGGGACTGACCAACCAGTGCTATTGCAGTAGCCTAGGGCGGAGGGTGATGGAGGCCTGCACTCTAGTGATGGCAATGTCAGAAGAGAAGGGGGCATATGTAGGAATTAAGGAGGGGGAAATTGACAGGTCTTGGCAGAGATAGGATGATATGGTAGTAAGCAGTGAGGAGTCAGGATGACTTCTAAGTTAGGAGCCTGGATAACTTGAGAGAATGGCAATACCCTCAGTAGTACTAGGGAAGGTTGGAATTGAAGGACTTGAAGATTTGGGGAAGATAATGAATGCAGTTTTGGGCATGTTGCATTTAAGATGTCTACAGGACATTCGATTTAAGTTGTCTAACTGGCAGTTGGAGGTGTAAGGCTAGGGCTGGATAAGTAGATTTGACAATCATCAGTATGTTGATTTTAATTTAAGGAGCTGATGAAATTGCCAATGAAATTCTGTAGAATTAGTATAGTAGAGGACAGGACCCAGGATTGATCCTGGGGCTGTTAGGAAAGGTATCATATAGCTAGTGAGTATCCGAGCCAGGATTTTAATCCAGGTCTCCTGATTTCAAGTTTTAACATCCTTTTGCCCTCTTCACCTAATACAGTGGGTTCTCAATAGTACAAGAATCCCTGCAATCTTGACTATTGTCCATAAGGTCAAAACTTTTTATAACAAGATGTTTAAATTTTAATGAAGTAAATTTTGATAGATATGTAACCCATATAAACAAAAGCTCTTTAGGGGAAGAGTCCTCAATTTTTAAGAAAACAAAGCAGTCCTGAAACCAAAAAAGTTTGAGAGCCCACTGAATCCTGGTCCACAGCTCTACAATTTCATAGAACCATAAATCTGGAACTAGAAAGGTGATGGCAAGTTAAGCATTCCTTCCGTCATGCTACACTCCTCTATTTCACTTGAATTGTAAGGAAGGGAGCACAGCATTTGTTACTAGACTCCAGGGAGTCAGGAGACCTGGCCTCCAGCCCCAGTTCTCTCATTTATTTATTGTTGCAAGTCCTTTTAGGTTTTGCCCTTAGTTTCCTCTCCTGTAAGATGAGAGATTGGTTCAATTCAGAAGAATTTGAAGGATCAAAGTCTTTCTATTTTGTACGATAGGACTATGATGAATACCTACTGTATATCTAACATGGTACTGGTAGCTAGGGAACAGAAGAAAGGGGGGATATTCTCTCTCTCTCTCTCTTACAAGAAGATTAGAATCTAGCTGGGGAGATAATTTTTATGAACAGATATATGATGGAAGCAGCAATATGGCTTCATGGCCAGAGTCAGTCCTGAGCCAAGGAAGATAGCAGCTGAGGATTCACCCATGTACTCTTGACTTAGGTAAATGTCTTTATACTGACATCTGTGTCCCAGGTAATTCTCTGAACTAACTTGACTTATACCAATGAAAAATGAGTATAGTAAGCCCCCTTCCTTAAAAAAATCTTCTAAAGTGGAATTGGTGCTATATGGTAGGAATAGTCAAATAAAAAGGTATCGGAAGGGAAGAAACCTCAGTATGGGTTAGTTTTGTTTTGTTTTGGAATGCATAGGCAGGAATGGGAGTGGCAGCATTTTCAGCAAGGCACATAGATTTTTTGGAGAATGGATGTCTTTGAGGAGGGAAAAGAGGGGCAGTGACTAGACCTTAAAACAAATTGGGGAGGATCTTGAAAGACAGGCCTTTTAAATTTATTTTTAAAAGAATAATACCAATAACTACTGACTTTCTGTGAGTGGTAAATTTAAAAAGGACTCCATGGATATTCCTTTTTAAAGTAGAAAAAGTGGTTTGGGCTTGGAGTTGGATTTTACTTCCAAACAGACTCTCAGTGATCCCACATACAAAAAATAGTCTTTAGCTCAAAGTCATTACCATATGATTCTTAAGGGGAAATGGAAAGGAGTAATATTCTTGCCTCTCTAGTGAGTGATAAGTCCTTCAGTGCTTTCACTTAAATCATTTACCAAGAACATCTCAGTGTGCTAGGCTTCATGGGATTTAGAGCTAGAAATGACCTAGGAAAGACCATCTAATCTCAGATATTGTGACTTTACTGAGGTTAGACAAGTGGGATTTGTTTGAACTTTGATTTAGATTCCTTTAACTTTAATTCCACTTTTCCATAGGACTTTGGGATGTGTTAAGACTTGTGACCTAGCTGCCTAATGTCAAATCCTAAGTTTAGTGTGAGATTCAAAGGCAGGGGTCTCTTTGGTTTGGAATCCTTCTTAAAGGCTACTTGTTCTTTAGGGGGCAAGCAGGAAGGTCTTTAAGAGAGAGTTCCTAACTTAAGAGCATTAGACTTGCAAGTAACCTGCCACATATAAAGCTGGGATCATTTAAGGGAGCTGAACTGTGGGGCAAAACTCTTGGAAATCAGTTGTGTGTGTGTGTGTGTGTGTGTACACAAACTTTATAGTGTACAAATGAAGTGATTTGATTTCATTTTGTAACTGACTTAAAGTCTGACTAGTTAGGAATTGTCTAACCTTTATTAATTGATCATTTTATGAATTTACTGAAACATTGATTTAATTCCTAGCTGATTTCAGCTGTGGGTACTAGGAGAGTTAGTTTTTACAAAATAGTACTTCGTATGTAATTTTATAGTTTAAGTATTCAACATTTGGGTTTGACATTGGGAGGGTTCTCTTGGGGTATCTTAATGGGCTCAGGAATATTTATACCCACTTTAATGTACTACATTGGCCAATGTTCCTGGGACCCAGAATTTAGGCTCCCTCTGTAACTATTCAATTACCTTCTTAGAGGGGAAAAGGAAGGAAATAAGCATTTATAATAGCCCCTACTATGTGCCAGGGGCTGTGCTAAGGACTTTATAGTCTCACAACAAACCTTCAATGTCGGATGCTGTCCAGCTTTCAACTCTGGGGCTTCCTGATTTCAGCTCCATCACTATCTACTGTGCCCCTTGCCTGCCTAAGGAAGCCTGGATGGGGAAAATTTTCAACAAGTGAAATAGATAGGGGGAACTTGTGCTCTGATTGCATTTTAACCTCTCCCTGTTCTTGTGAAAGACCAAAAGAAACCTTTTTTATGTAGTGAAATGCAATGGTAGGCGAGGCCAAATGCTGTGTTACCTGTGGCTTGACTAGCATTCTTCCCATGGTATTATGCCAGTTTTAGAAACACTTGTGAGGTTAACAGCTTCTAAGGTACACCTAACTAAAGTAAATATCCTACTGACAACTGTCTTCTCAGGTTCATCCCTGTGTTTGGTTAGGATATAGTTTGTTGTCTGTATTAAATTTCTTTCTTTCTTTCTTTTTTGCCTCAGGTGGTCCACCAAATTGCCCTGGAGATGGAGAGGGAATAAGAGGAAGAGTTAAACGATGTCGAACTGAGGAAACTAATGTCTGTGAGAAATGCTGTGCAGAGTTCTTCAGCCTTTCCGAATTCTTGGAACATAAAAAAAATTGCACTAAAAATCCACCTGTCTTAATCATGAATGACAGTGAGGGGACAGCACCTCCTGAGGTCTTTACAGAAGTTACCCCAGCCCCATCAGAGAATTTTCCAATTGATCGTTTGGAAAGCCAGGGCAGTAAAGATAGTCGTTTAAAGAATTGCACTGGTTCTGTGGACAAGAAAGAAAAGTCTGGTGGGGAGGCAGGGACCTATCTCAAAACAGAGCCCACAACTCCTGCTGCACCCCATGGGATAAGCTATTTACCAAAAGGCAAAGTTCCCAACACTAATGTGACTTTACAAACACTACGGGGGACCAAGGTAGCTGTGAATCAGAGGAGTGCTGATGCTGTGTCTTTACCAGTCCAAGGCTTTGGCACCTTCCCCATGATCCTGGAACAGCTAATGAGTCTCCAGCAACAACAGCTTCAGCAAATCCAGCTTACTGAGCAGATCCGTGTGCAAATGACAATGATGGCCACCAGTGGTCAGCACCCATCAGTATCTCATGGCTCTGACCCTTTGAAAACACTGGGCACTCATATGTCCCAGCACCTCTCCACTGCTTTGGCTTTAGTTGGACAAAAGGCTGGAAGCCAGAGCCTGTCGCTGGAATCCTTGAAACAAGGTAAACTACCTCATGCCAATATAGGCATCCCAACTGCTGGCTCAGTGGCCTCTGGGCTGCCATCTTTCTCTTTAAAGCCTGATGCAAACAGGATCCTTCCTAACTCAATGTCTCGTCTTCCAAATCCTTTACTACCTCAATCATCAGGCTCGGTTCTTTTCCAGAACCCTTTCCCTTCAGTGTCTTCTGTGTTGGACCCATCCAAGAAAGGGAAGGGGAAACCTCCCAACATCACTGTTTCTGAGAGCAAACCAAATGCTGAGGAGCCCTTCTTCAAGCACAAATGCAAGTTCTGTGGCAAGGTGTTTGGAAATGATAGTGCCTTGCAAATTCATCTCCGTTCCCATACTGGGGAGAGACCATACAAATGCAACATCTGTGGCAATCGCTTTACCACTAAGGGGAATTTGAAGGTTCACTTCCAGCGCCATAAAGACAAGTATCCCCAGATAAAAATGAATCCCCACCCAGTCCCTGAACACCTGGATAACCTGACAAGTACCAGTGGGATCTCATGTGGGATACCTGTACCAATGGATGAATCGAATCTGATTGTAGACAGCAAACCTCCCCTGACCACCGGGACCCCTCCCCTAGGCTTACCTAGCCTGTCTTCTCTGACCCCCAAAGACTCAGTTGGTGCTTTTCCCAATGATCTACCATCCAGGCCTTCTCCAGAGAGTGAAGGGGGTTCTACATCTTCTGGTATGGCCAGTCAAGAATCTGGGACAGAGCAGAGTTCCCCACAGGCTGGTAGTAGCATTGGTGGTTTCTCAGGCAGTGGCACCACTGAGCAGGGGTCTGAGACTTTGAAGTTACAACAGCTGGTAGAAAACATTGATAAGGCTACCAGTGACCCCAATGAATGTATCATCTGTCATCGAGTTCTAAGCTGCACAAGCTCTTTGAAAATGCATTATCGCACTCACACTGGGGAGAGACCATTCAAATGTAAGATCTGTGGAAGGGCCTTCTCCACAAAAGGCAATCTTAAGACTCATTATGGAGTTCACCGAGCCAACACCCCTTTAAAAATGCAACATTCTTGCCCCATTTGCCAAAAGAAATTTACCAATGCAGTAGTGTTGCAGCAACATATCCGAATGCACATGGGTGGCCAGATTCCTAACACCCCTATGCCAGAGAATTCCTGTGACCATGTTGATATGGATCCAGCTATTATCAATGAGAAAAATGGAGATGCCATTGTTGATTGCATTGATGAGACAGTTGAAAGCATTGTTGATATGGAAGACTTGGACTCCCAAGATGTTCCTAGTGGTTCATCTAAGCCATCTACTCCATTTACTGATACTCAGTCAGAAACACCAGCTGTGGCATTTACCAGCATCTCAGTATTAGAGGCCCCAGGGAAAATGGGCAATCCATCTCTGAGCCTTCAGCGGCAGAGTAGTCTGAAGTCAAGTTCGGCAGATAGTGATGGCATGACCAATGACTCCTCATCTGTAATAGGAGATCAAGATTATCAAAATGGCCGAAGTCCAGAGTCCGCATTGTTCCAAGCATTATCCCCTACAAATAGTCAAGCTGAAAGTATTAGGTCCAAGTCACCTGGTTTAATCAATCATGATGACGTGGGAAATAAGACTGAAGGACCGGAAAACCCTCCAGCAGAAACTGAAGGTGATGGTGCTTTGGATTTAACTTATGCCAATATTGGCCGAAAGGTCATCAAGGAAGAGCCTGGGTTAAATTTTTCAAATGGGGAGTATGGTAGGTATTTGCTGCTGCGTAGGGAGAAAAAAAATCCCTGATTTTTAAAAATAGCATTTCATCACATATCAGTCACTGAATCGCTGTTAAGGGACTTCATCAAGTCATCTATTCCTAGCCATACTTGGATAGGAATTCCAGCTATATCAGAGGTTTGGCAAACTGGCTGGATTTGGCCTGCTTTTGTGATCCATGACGTGACATAAGATCCATGACATAAGAATGGTTCTTGTGGTAAATTTTTTTTTTACATATTTAAAAGTATAAAAAAACCATTATTTTGCCAGCCCCTGAACTTATATCATCAAGCAGTCATCTTGCCTTTAGTTGAAAGTTTTGTTAATAAGGAGCCAGTTATATATTAACACTCTAAGTATTAAAATAATAGCTGGCCTTTCTGTAGGGGTTTAATTCTACATGCATGCCCTGCTTCATTTGATTTTGCCCCATTCTGTCCCAGCATGACCTAATTTTTTTCCCTAGTAATCCTGGGAGGGGGATTGCTTAATATATGGTCCCCAAGAGTTGCTGCTTTTATCAAGACATGTGAGAGGAATTTTATTTACTTGCCTATGGTCTCACAGGTAATATTGGTGAAATTTGTTCCCAGGTCTCTTTCAGGTTTAGTACTCTGTGGTACCACACTGTCTTCACTCTTTAGGCAGTTTGTAAGCTGAAATCTTTCTTTTCTTCCAAATATACCCATTGGTCCTAGTTCTGCATTCTATGGCCAGCAGACCCAAGTCCAGTTGAGTGCTTTGCTTAGTTTAAGCAAACCCTTAAGGATGAAATATCTTGCCTTCAGTACTTAGCTCACTTAGTGATTGTGGGAAAGTTGTTTAGCCTACAGTTCAATTTCTTCATCTGTAAAATGGGGGTTTTAATATCTCTGAGAACTAGAAGCCTCAAATTAGATGATGATGTAAAGGTGGATTTTTAAGATTTAGACTGTTGTTAACAACACCATTTATGCTGGTCCTTTTTATGTCTTATCATTTTTCCCCCTTTAATCGGACACCTAGACCATTAAACTGGCATAAGCTAGGGTGGTTATTAATTCTAAAGGTTTATATCTAATGTGTTGGATTTTCTTGTCTTTTAGGTCGAAGTAGTGTTCCTGCTGCTTTTGTCAGAGTGCCACCAGCCTTGATCAAAGCTGAAGCTCCTGGAGAGCGACCCTTAAGCAATAGCCCATTTTCTGGACCTCCTGCCCTGTCCCCAGGGGTGGCCCCCTTGCTAGTGGCCCCACCTCGTCGCACTGCCAAGCAGCACATTTGTACCACCTGTGGAAAGAACTTCTCATCGGCCAGTGCTCTTCAGATCCATGAGCGCACTCATACTGGTGAAAAGCCTTTTGCATGTACCATTTGTGGAAGAGCCTTTACAACCAAAGGAAATTTAAAGGTAAGTATTTCAAGTGAAGGGAAAGAAGGAAATGAAAGATCAAATTGGAAGGCATTTGTATAGAGCCTACTGTTTGTCAGGCCATGCATGAAATATTGAGAATACAAAGAAAGGCAAAAGTTAGTCCCTGCCTTCAAGAAACTTAGAATCTCCTGAGAGGAGACAATAGACATGCAAACAATGAGTAAGATATATACAAGATAAACTGCAGGTATATCTCAAGAGGAAGTTGCTAGAATTAAGGGAGGCCTGGAAAAGGCTTCTTACAGTAGGTGTGATTGTGAGCTGAAATGTGATTTGAGGAAGGAAAGCCATGCATAGGGGACAGCCAGTGAAAATGCAGGAGGTTGGATATTTATCTTGTGCAAGGAACCTCTAGGAGAGGCCAGTGACACTGTATTGATGAGTATATGGAGGAGAAGTAAGTTGTAAGAAGAATGGAAAGGTTGGGTGGAGGGATCAGTTTCTATGCAGTGCTTTAAAAATAATTTGATGCTGAAGGTGATAAGGAGCCACTGGCATTTATTGAATGGGCGGGTGAGGAGGGCAGGGTATGGTCAGAACAGCTTTAGGAAGACTAATCACTTTGCCCTGAATGGAGGATGGACTAACGTGGGGAGAGACTTGAGGTAGGGAGATAAACTGGAAGGTTGAAGGCCTTTTATTTTCCAGGAGTGAGGTAATGAGGACCCATACCCTAGTGGTGGCAGTGTCAGAAAAAAGAGAGAAGGGGGATTGTATAGAGTTTTTAGTAACAAAAAAGCAAAGTCAATGGGAATTTTAGCAGATTGGATATAGGGAGTGAGAGATAGTGAAGATACTAAGTTGACATCTCTCTGGGTGACTAAGATGGTGACACCTTGGACAGTAATAGGGAAATTAGGAGAGGGAGGATTTGGAAATCTTGAGCATAAGATACCTATAGACATCCATTTGGATATGTCCACTAAGTAGAGACTCAAGACCTGAGGTGAGGAGAGGTTAGGCCTGGATAAGTAGATCCAAGAATCATCAGTATAGAGGTAATTGAATCCGTGGGAGCCAAGGAAATCACAAAGTGAAACAATGCTTTTGTTTTTGTTTTTTTTAATTAATTTATTTTGATTTATCAATAATCACTTCCTTATGCTTTTGAGTTTAAAATTTTTCTCCCCCTTCCTCCCCACCACCCTTCCCAAGACGGTGCATAATCTGATATAGGCTATACATTTACATTCATATTAAACATATTTTCACATTAGTGATGTTGTAAGTAGAAATTAAAACCAATAGGAAGAACCATCAGAAAGAGGAAACAAAACTCAAAGAAGAGAAAAAAAAATTAGCAATTTAGCTTCCATAGTTCTTTCCTTGGGTGTGGATAGCATTTTCCATCACAAGGCCTCTGGAGATGTCTTAGATCCTTGCATTGCCAGGAAGGGTTAAGTTTGTCAATATTAGTCATCACATAACATGGTTGTTATTGTGTACAGATTTCTCTTGGTTCTGCTCACTTCACTCAGCATCAGACCATACAAGTCTTTCCAGGTTTTTCTGAAGTCTGCCTGTTCATCATTTCTTATAGCACAATAGTATTCCATCACATTCATATACCACAACTTGCTCAGCCATTCCCCAATGGATGGGCATCCTCTCAATTTCCAATTCTTTGCCACCACAAAAAGAGCTGCTAGGAATATTTTTGTACATGTAGGTCCTTTTCCCGTTTGTGTGATCTCTTTGGGATGTAGCCCTAGAAGTGCTATTGCTGGGTCAAAGGGCATGCACATTTTTATAGCCCTTTGGGCATAGAAACAATACTTTTGAAGAAGAGAGCCCAGGATAGAGTATTGGGTGGCATGGAGGGCACTCAAGATTAGCAGGAATGACTTGGATGAAGATCCAGCAAAAGAAACTGATGGAGAATTCAGGTGGTAGGAAATCCAGAAAAGAATAGTTTTAGTTGAATGAGGAGGTTAGAAGCCAGATTGTGGAGAGGTAAGAGTGAGGAGAGGAAGTGGGAGCAGCAGTTGTAGATAACTTAAGGAGTTTTGCTCGAAAAAGGAATGAATTAGGATAATAGCTAATAGGGATAAGGTAGATTCAGTGAGGGTTTGGGAGGGGGGTGGTTATAGGAGAGACAGGGGTATGTTTGTAGACAGCCAGAAAGCTGCCCATTGTACCAGAAGAGAGAAGTTAGTGAGAGAATGGGATGAAGATAAGAGGTAGCATTCTGCTGGAGAAGACAGGGTAAAATGAAATTACTTGTACAGGAGAGGGTTTTGTCTTGACAGAAGAGCTATCTACATTTTCATGTGAGACAGGAGTGGAGAAGGCAATAGAGGTTAATGGGAGGTGCATCTGAGTGTATATGAGATGAAAAGAGCCTCGAAATGTAGTGTTTTGAAGGTGACATGGTGTAATCAATTACTGTCCTTCTTAACCTTTGGTCTGATTGTGTAGAGACACACACACACACACACACACACACACACCCCCTAGAGTTGTCTTGTGGCCAATCTAAGCTGTGTCTTCTAATACTGAATTATTATATACTTCAAATTTTTGATAAAGAGTTTCATTCCTAAGTAAGATTTTGATTGTTCTATGTTTTTCCCCACTTTACCCAACCAATTTAATGTATCTGACTAATGCAGTTATTCAGCCTCTAGGGATTTATTTGGTCCCTTTTCTCTTTCGCTAGGTCCATGTTGGAACTCATATGTGGAATAATTCTGCCCGACGTGGAAGGAGACTATCTATTGATAACACCATAGCATTGCTGGGTAATGATGTCAAGAAGGTATCTGAGATGTTTCCAAAGGATATAGTCCCTCCTGCAGTGAATCTTGATCCAGCAGTTTGGAACCAGTATGCAGCTGTGATTAACAATGGCTTAGCAATGAAGACTAATGAGATATCGGTGATTCAGAGTGGCCCTATCCCTGCCCTACCAGTTCCTATCAGTGGTGGAGGTTCTGTAATGAATAATGCCCCAGTCTCCAAGATAGATGGGTCACAATCTGGGATTAGCCCTGATGCTATGGAGAAAGCTAGTGCTACTGACAACGTCCCAAAACATCAATTCCCTCACTTTCTGGAAGAAAACAAGATTGCAGTAAGCTAAAAAGGAAGCTGGAATGAAGAAATACACACTTTAAAAAAAATATTCCAACCCAACTTCCTGGGCTTTGTTTTTGTTTTTCTTATCTATGTGCAAATTGACTATAGTTGTCTTTATACTCTGGGCAGCTCTACAATCATGGTGTTGCTTTGCAAAAAAAAAAAAAAGAAAAAAAGAAAAACAGAATAGGAGTTCTATTTGGAAAAATGCGGGTCTTGCAAAGTAGCTTTGTTGTTTAAACTATAGGCTTATACAAGCTATAGGGAGTTGTACATCCAAAGATTAGTATTGCCTCCATTAAAGATGCTGCTTATGAGCTTTGTCAGTGAAAGTGAGACAAGCCAACCCCGAGCAGTAATGGAAAAAACCAAAAAAACTTACTAACGTGGGCTACTGTTTATGCGGGTAAATATTGTAGAAGGTCTGCCATCCTTTTGTAGATTTAGACTTGTTTGTGGGTTTTTCTCACTTCTTGAATGTACTTTTTTTTTTTTTTTTTTTTTTTTTTTGTAAACTAAGGTTGTAGAATGAGGTCTCTCAACCTTGCATCTGAAACAAATGGAAAGGCCTTTCTTTATTGGACTTGTTCAGTCCCTAAGGAATTAATGTTGTGTGTTGGTTGCTGCTTATTTAAGAACAATTCAGCTAGCACCCCAAGAGTGCCAAAGCTAGCTCTTCAGGGTTCTCTCACCACATTTATAACTTTACCAAACACTGAAGGGGAGATTTCCCTTTGCATCCTCTCTCCCCGACAAGGGGCTCTCAGGTGATTTAATTCAGCTAGGCAGTGTCTGCCTTTTGAGGGGGGGTGAAGAGGGAACAGCATTCCCATTTTCTGTCATTCATTTCACTGTTAACTCTTACACCAAGGTCAAGAAGGATTTGTTGTGTATTAGATGAAGGTTTCTGGATATGGGAGAGGAGAAGAGTCCTGGAGTCTAAGCTTTCATTTATCTACCTCATTTTTTTTTTCTTTATAGCTGTAGTATCTATTTTTCTATAAATATGACCACTGAACTGGAACTCCTTGTTCCCATGCACTAACAACAAGCTTATTTTATTAGTGGGAGCAACTGAACTTGGATGACTTTTGTCCCTCTTTGTATCTGGTTTGTACATGTAATAAAATGTAAAGTTAAAGATTAAACACGACTATAAAGTGACTCTTGGGGGAGGGAAGAAAGAAGACCCTGACTTGTGTTAGGGGAAATCATTTAGTGCTACCCCCTAACTTTGGAAGGGCCAGAAACTGAATGTGGATCAAGATTGCTAGTAATTTGTATAAATCGGGTTGTATACCTGATCATTGTTGTATATGATCTTTTTGCCAAGTTGTGCCTTCCTTCCTCCTGGATCTGTGAGAGAACATAACAGTACTTGTTTACACTGTGAAAGGGATATTGTTACAAAAACAAAAAACACACAAAAAAATGGATACCAAATGCATTGTCATTGTCAAGCTTCTGCCTTGTGAATGTATGACCTGAAGAGAAATTCTGTCATTTTGTGTACCTGCTGATATGTTTCTGTTTTTTGAAAATAAACTTGGGATGGCTTTTTCATGTGGTATGCAGGTTTTTCTGGCTGCTTAAAAAGACTTGACTTCCAAGCACAGTAGGCCATTATTCAATAACATGTATTCTATGCCCCTATTTAAATATGGTTTTGGAAACTAACTATAGGGTGTGGCCAATCTTTGTTTTGCATCATCATTACCACATAAAATAGTCTGGGCAGGAACAGTATATTAAGAATTCCAAGCATTGGTTTTTATAAGGACTCAGATACAGACCCTGTGATACTGAGCAGGTACTGGGCCTCTTAACTTAGCAATAAAATGACACTGGACTAGAATTCCAAATAATATCAAACATAAACGGCTCTTAAGTTTGCACGCTGCTTTATGTAGTATTTTAATCCCTTGGGGGTAGGTATAGTTCTCACCATTTTATACAAGAGGAAACTGAGGCAGACAATTACTGTTATTTTTTCACTTTTGAGTAACATTGTCATTATTGCCAGTTATTTGCTTTCAGTCAGTTACTAGAAGCATGATTTATTCAGTAAGGCAATATACTAACTTTGTACTGCTACAGGACTTAAAAGTCAGAACCACTATGTGATCATTAATTAGGTGGGATTTTTTTTTTTTTTTGGCTAGGCAATGGGGTTAAGTGACTTGCCTGGGGTCACACAGCTACTAAGTATTAGGTGTCTGAGGACTGATTTGATCTCGGTCCTCTTGAATCCAGGGCCAGTGCTCTCTCCACTGTGCCACCTGGCTGCCCCCTGGGATAGCTATTTTTAACCAGAGTTCATAATTTTAACTTGGAACTTTTTAAAAAATTCTGATTTTACTATTTTGGGAGTGGGGAAAAGCCCGCTCCCCTATACTTGTGTTACTGTCTCCAGAAATGAAAATGGTACCATGTGTCCCACAGGCAAGTCTAGCAGCGTAGGCTGCTTGCTGATTATTAAAGTGCTTGACCATATGTGAACACTTTCTTGTTGGAATTCCAGTGACCTTTGGAGGTATAGAAGATGAAACCCCAGCTATTCCTGCCCTAAGAGCCACTGTTATTTGGAGTGGTAGCTAGAAAATGAGCAATATGCTTTAATGAGAGAGCATCTGCAATAAAGTTAAGTAGAATGTTGGGCCTACTTTGACTGGGGGTGGTGGTGAGACACCTTAATTTGAAGATCGTAAACCATCTCATTTGAGTCTCTGGATATTCTAGTTATTGGGCATAAAACTGATGAGTTGAAGCTTAGGGACTTAGCTGCAAAATTTACCAACCTATGCAAACTTCACCCCTATAAATTATACTGGGGAAATAACCTGAACTAATTCAGATTGAATTTGCTTGAGTATGGGATTGGTATTAACTGTTGGCTTTCTTCTGAAGGTCTAATGAGTTAAGCATAGTTTGCATTTGCATTTTGTTAATTGAATTTTATCTCTACTACCTCCCTTCCGAAAAAGAAAAACAACCCTGGTAATATGCATAAGCAAGCAAAACAATTCTACATGTCAACCATGTTTAAAAAGTTTTATTTTGTACCCTGAATCCTATCACTTGTGTCCATGCTATACCTGTGAAGGTAGCATGCTTAAATATCGGTCCCACAGAATCATGGTGGTTCATTGTACTGATCAGAGTTAAGTCTTACAAAGTTGTTTTTCTTTACAATGTGAATTTTTATTGCTCTGTTTCTGCTTTATGCTGTATCAGTTCATGTAAATCTTCCCAGGTTTCTCTGAAACTAACCCTTTCTGTTTCTGAGGGCACAATAGTATTCCATTATTCTGCCATTCCCTAATTGACCAGAACCTCTTTATTTTCCAGTTCTTAGCCTCCATTAAAAGAAATGTAAATATTGTAATGGATCTTTTTTTCTCTAACCTTTTTTTTGGGATGTACCAACCTAATACTAAGTCAAAAGGTTTGCACAGCTTAGTAACTTTTGGGGCATATCAAATTGCTGTCCAGGATAGCCATGCCAATTCACAGCTCTTACAGTGTATTAATGTGCCTGTTAACCTGCACCTTTCATGTTTTGTGCCAATTTTGCCATTCTGATGGACGTTAGATGAAGCTTTAGAGTTGCTTTATTTTTATTAGTGATGTATATAATTTTTATATGGTCTTTCATAGGTCGTGTTTCTTCCTTAGAAAAATGCTTGTTCACTTTTGGTTATCAGTTGGGGTGGTGATTTATTTTTAAAAATCAAAATCAGTTCCTTATGTACCTTGGAAATTAGACCTCTATCAGAGAAACTTGCTACACAAATTTTCCGCAGTCACCTGTTTCCTTTCTAATTTTTACTGCATTGGTTCTGTGCAAAAACGAAAAATTTGTCTAACCAAAATTACCCATTTTATCTCATGAAATTTGGTCACTGATCATTTCTACAGTACTTTCATCTTTGACAAGGCATCTGGCTAGTGGCACCTGGCATAGTTTTTCCTTCTGCCTCTATAAAGAGTAGAGCACAGGGAGGGAAATCGGTACTTTAGGAAGGCCAGGATTAAGTGCAGTAAAGCAACTATGCAGCAGCCTCAGTACATTGGGAATAAAGTCTGCTATATTAAATTTAATTTTAATTTAAAATTTCTTGCTGGTCAAATATTTAGTAACATTTTCTTGGTCCCCATCTCTGGTATGAAAAGACTTCTCACTCTTTCTTTAAAGTATGTTAGAGGTTAAGAGGGGAGGGGAGAAGGATTTAGAGTAGGTTCTTAGAATAACACCAAGAGCTCTTAAACCAACACTACTGAGCCAACCTCAAGGGACTGGGTGGGTGGTAACTGATAAAGAGAATGAAGGGAATCCAGACGCTTCAAGAAATAAGGGAACTGGGAGTGTACCTCTATAAACAGACATGGGTGAGTTTGAGCTTGGAAATTCCCTAACCCTTCTGGTACTGAGTTTTATACCAGTTGTGTGAACTTCCCTCTAGATTTCAGAAAACACTAGAAAATGTAGTATTAAAATTAGCTAGAAGAATGTAACTTTCCATCCCTAACATAAATGGAAATATGGAGTTAGCCTGGGCAAAAGTGTTGTATTCACAGTCTCAAATAGGAGCTGTGCCTAAAGACATGGACTTTGCAGAAATCTGAGTTTATGAGGTAGTTTAAAAAATCCTTTAACAAACTATGGTTATGTTGTAAGTTGGGGTTGGAAAAGACTGGATTCATTCATTTCCTTTTCAGCCTAAAAAGCCTACCTTTCACTGAACCACACTCTTCTAGATGTCTGTCACTAATCTGTTTGGCCCCTTTCCAAAATGAAGACACCTCTCACCACATGCACAGTTTGAAGCATTTCCCTTCCAGGTGTTACCACTTCTAAGATAAAGGGAACATAGAAGGACTTGGCACCATATCTGACAGCAGCTCCTTATACAGATCTTGGATTGATCCCCACTCAAGTGGTGTTGAAGGTGAGTGGCAGGGAAGCTGGAAGTCATGCATCAGATGAGCTTTTAAACTGATGAATGTTATTGTCAACATGAATGGGACAAAGACTATATCCTGACTTAGTTACATCCTCCACCTACTAGTCCAAGAGTGTACTGAGTATTTTACTACTTCAAACAAATCTAGAGCCTATCCTGTCAACAAATATGTCCCAAGAAAACCTCAAATCATCGGAATTGGGAACCATCTAATGTTAGAGCTGGCAGACAATTTAGAGATCATCTTGCCCAGCCCTCACCTTTTAGAAATGAAAAACCTTAGGACCAGTGAAATCAAATCACTTACCCTGAACTATTTGGCTAATAATATCTGAGCTAGAGTTCCAACCTAATTTTATTCCTGACCAGGGCAGTTTCTACCATTACTTTTTTATGTTCTATGCTCTGCTTTCATGAATTCAATTCCAATGCATAAATGTTTATTAATTAAGTATCCTACTCTACTTTAGCTGAGCCACATAGAGTTGGGCCTTGGTCATGAAGGCTTTGACACAGTTTAATAGAGCACTGGGTAGAAGCAGAAAACATTCAAATATAGGTTCTGCTTTTATTCTCTGTGTACGATTTTGTACAAGCCATTTAGCCTCAGTGGGCCTCAGTTTCCTATTCTATATTAAGGGATTAGATAAGATCTCTCACATTTCTTCCTATTCTAAGTACTATGAAAAATTAAAGTCATCAAATTTATGGCAGGAAGTAGCACTATTACAGTTTTGTAGTTATTTGCTTTAGAAATCAGCTCTAGTAAGGCAAAGTCACTTAGCTGGCATAGTCCAGATTAAGTAAGTAAGATTAAGGTAAGTGGGACATTCAGGCAACTCAAGCACTTAAATGATTAAGAAGTCTAGGTACATTTATTAAGTGCATAGTATGTGCTAAGCATTGGGTATACAAAGAAAGGCCAAAAAAAACCAAAACCCAACTCCCTATTTTCAAGGGACTCTGTGTAATGGTAGAGACAACATGCAATCAAATATGTGCCAACAAGATACATACAGTACAAATTGGAGACAATGAACAGAAGGAAGGCACTAGTACCCAGGTGAATGAGGAAAGAAGCTTCCTGTAGAAGGCAGGACTTCAGCTGGGACTGGAAGGAAGCCAGGGAGAGCATTCCAGGCACAGAGGACAGCCAGAGAAAATGCCTTGAGTTGGGAGGTGGAGTATCTTGGTAAAGAACAGCGAGGGAGGCAGGTATCACTGATCACAGAGTTTGGAAGTAAAGGAGGTATAAGAAGACTGTAAAGGTATGAGGGGGTCAAGTTATGAAGGGCTTTGGATTCAAAACAGGATTTTATGATAACTAGGTTTTTCCTAAAGTTATTGCTATAATGCTATCCTGTTGGAGATTCTTCTGCTGAGAATCAGCTCTCAGAAGTGACTTCCCTCTCCTGTTTCCATGCCTGGTATGCACTTCCCTCATGTCAGGAATACATGCCCTTCTCACTCTCATCTGTTAGAATCCTTAGCTTCCTTCAGCACCTAACTCAGTTGCTACTACATTTGCAAGGCCTTTCTTAATCTCCTCTCCTCCCCACCCTTCACTGGGTAACACTCTTGAAATCACTTTAGAGATATAAACACACATATACATACAATACCTCCTAAAAAGATACATGTATATCAATAAGTAAATACAATGTGTATATATAGATACATATAACATGTAAGTAAAGTACAAGATAAAGTAAAAGTATAAAGTAAAAAAGATAAAGTACAAGATAAAGGTAAGTAAATATAATATCTACATACGCAGTTACTTCTAAGTAAATAAAATCTGTATGTACATTGGTGTACACATTTATCAGTATACATGTACTTATGTATGTAATATATATTATATGTATGTGCATATATACATATTGTATTTACTTATTGATATACATGTACCTTTTCAGTAGAATGTAAGTTCCTTTTATACAAGGACTGTTTATTTTTTAATCTTTGGATCCCCAATGCCGTATGTGTAGTAGGCACTTAAAAATGTTGAATTGAGAGTAGGATAACACAGTAAAGTAGCAAAGGACTATGAAAATCATTTAGTAGTCCAACCTCCTAATTTTACAAATGAAGAAATTGAGGTCACACAAGTAGCATGTCTTCTGACTCCAAATCCAAACTTTTTCTAATGGTCATCCCCGTTTAACCAGGATGCATATTTCCTTATGAAACTATAATAAGGACTCTAGTAGCAGTCAGTTGCCAACAGGGTCTTCAATGAACATTTGTCCTTAGTCCTCCCACCAAGCATTTGTCTTTAAATTTACCTTTTGGATGTCCAAATTGGGAAAAGGCTATCACAATGAAATGGGGAGTTAATCACCTCCAGACTGTAATGAACTGTTAGCACCTGAACCATTGATCAGTTCAGAGGGCTTTAATATCATTTCTTCTCTTGGCAAGTAGGTGATAGCGGATATCCTTTAAGCCTATATTTAATGAAGCCCTTCATAAATCCTTCAACACTTGAGGAGGGAAAGGACAATAAAAGAGTTTTTACAATGAAAGTTTAATTTGTTCAGATCTTGAGGCTCTAGAAAGAAGGCTAAGTTTGTGTAAGTCATCCTCTTCATGTCTAGAAAAATGGCACAGGAGCCTTTGCCATTCCACCAGTTTAATTCAATTCAGTAAATGTTTATTAAGCCCCTACTGTATATGGAGCACTGTGTTGGGCATTGGGGGAGATACACAGCACATATTAAACAGGATTCTGGAGCTCCTACTAATAACAGTGTTCATCTGTGAGAAAGAGAATGTTAGAATAGAGAGAGCCTTTACGGTCCCTTACTGTTCTAATTTGTTTTTTTTTGGTGAGGCAATTGGGATTAAATGACTTGCCCAGGGTCACACAGCTAGTGACTGTTATGTGTCTGAGGTCACATTTGAACTCAGGTCTTCCTGACTCAGGAGCTGGTGCTCTATCCACTGCACCACCTAGCTGCCTCTACTGTTCCAATTCTTATGATCAGAGGGATAGGGAGTGAACCCTGTGATTCCAATGGTATAGAGTACTCTCTCGTGAAGAAACTTCCTCAACTAATGCATGTCAGCAACTTCTCTGAAACTTAAGAGAACTGCTTAGATCACTTGGACGTTAATGACTTGCCCAGGGTCACACAGTGTCATGTCAAGAGGCTGAACGTGAACCTGAATCCTCCCTGGTTGAAGCTGACTCTCTATCCAACATGCCCATTGCCTCCTAGAATATCCATAAGTTTATAGGAGGGATGGCAAAGTGAAATAGGAGACCTGAGGGAGAATAGTTCATTACTAACTAATTGAGGAAATCTGCCTGATCTTGCTTTCTTGGTTAGTACCCAGCACTGAAGAAGGCTGAGCAGTTGTGTATTTGATCCCCATGAGCTTCATACAAAGGAATAGCTGTGATTCATAGCCTATTTCACCTCTATTCCCTGTGAGACAACTTTCAAAGTTGTACCCCTGTGTCACTTAGAGGGGATGGTAATTCTCCTCTTATTCCTTTAGCTTTAGTTTCAAAGATGCAGGCTGCTTGTTGCTTCAAAAGTCTTTAGTACCAATATTCAGCTGATGATTTATGGATTGTGGGATGCAGTAACTTCTGAAGAATCAGAATTGATCCAAAGATTTCTAGGTTTCCTTGGAGTCATCTAGTCCAAACCTTTCATTTTGCAGATAAGAAACTGAGGCTTAGAGAAAGAAAGTGATTTGCCTAAGATAACACAAGGAATATATGGGGCAACACAAAGACTCAATTTCAGGTCTTTCGACTCCAAATCTAGAAAGCTACATTGCATACAGTTGCAATGGAGTATTGAACACATGTAAGACTGAAAAAGGAGGTGTGTCTGGCATGTGGGGTGGGTAAGGGACAACATTTGGACATCAACCACCCTGAAATAGCCACACAATATAATGGAAAAGCCTTGGAATGGAATGGAAAATCTGAGTCTGAATTCTAAGGTAGACATTTTTTAGCTGTGTGACCATAGGCAAGTAAATTAACTTTCCTAGGCCTCAGTTTCCCCATCTGGGGATAATAATA
Source organism: Vombatus ursinus (assembly GCF_900497805.2). Classification (NCBI taxonomy): domain Eukaryota; kingdom Metazoa; phylum Chordata; class Mammalia; order Diprotodontia; family Vombatidae; genus Vombatus; species Vombatus ursinus. Next base: position 21,726,984 of record NW_020940358.1, read on the forward strand.
CTTGCATTATCTACCTCATAGTACTGTTCATAAGGAAATTTTAAATATACACATATACATACATACATACATATAGTAAAATGAGCTATTATTATCGTTATTTAAAAAGAAAACAAAATGAAGGCAGGCCTTCATCATTTGTGGGAAGATGTAACAATTTCCATTATGGGATGTGTATGATTATATTTCCATATGCAAAATTGGAGGGAATGTCCCATCAATGAGATCATGAATCTACTGGATTATCCAGGAACTTTCTAGTAGTGGTAAGCTTCAGTAACAAGCATTCTTTCTAGAAAGACAGTATCTATCAATATAAGCTATAGTGTTTTTATAGGAGCTATGCTCCTGAAGTAACATGACTTGCTTTTTAACAAACTCACGTATCAGATTCAAATGAACATTTTTACCACCAAAATAGTTCCCTTGGAAAAATACATATTTATTCCAACAATGCTGCCATCCCCCTGCCCCCATATACTTGGGGAATGTTTCTTTGGGGTTTGTCTTTATAATCAGTTTACAAATTGCTGAAGGTAAGTCTCTCAACACTACAATAACATCTCATTTAAAAAATTAGAATTATCATCCAAATCATCCACTCACCTCATTAATCAGCCTCCAAAAAACTTTTGGCTGTTTCAAAAAATTCAGTGTATTCTCAAAGGACAAAGATTTGCTACCTCTTTGCAAACAAACCTTAATGCGCCATACCAGCTATCATCATCATCATCATCATCATTATTACTGCCCTTAAAGAGATTCAAAACACTGATGACAATTCCAAAGAGGAGCTCCAAACAAGTTTAGAGTAGGGCAGCATCACTGGAATAAGTGTCCAGTCTTTTAGGGTAACTACTTTGAAAGAGACAAAAGTCTTTTGGTTGCATCAATTCTTGAATGTTATTTTTTTTTTAAAGATGTATATCATTCTTATTGTTTTCTATTTTTGCCTTAGAGCTAGACTACTTTTACCTTCTATATATAATGATAGCCATAGCTGGGTTTTTTTTTCATGAATTGGTTTTTTTTCTAAGAAAATTAGATTCACCTAAGTTCATAGGAAAAGGGCCTTTTAATATGGACAAAGTGTGATCAATGGCTCAAATTATTTTTGGAGGCAGGGAGTGGGGGAGTGTCTCTTTTTCAGTCAGATATGTCTGATGTCTAGAGTCTGCTGGCTAACTGCATAACCTAAAAAGGAAATAAAATGCCTGCACTTTTACAGGAAATTGTTCCATCAAATTTCCAAGTTAGGTCCCACAAATAAAATCATCTGCTGCTTCAGGTACAGCCCTGGAACAGGATGGAACATCTTTTGAATGAAAATAGGATTAAAAAGAAAATCAACATCTCTGGAGAAAAAAAGCTCACTTCTTTCTTCAGTGCTTAGGATAACAGTTCACTTTTCAGTAAATGACTTTGTTTGGATCATACAACATGCATCAATGTTGTCAAAAGTGATGTTCGATAAACAAATCAAAGGATTTACTAAACTCCAGTGTGGGGATTCTCTTCCTAGATTGCCTGGATTGTTCATTTCCTTTTCTTCCTCTACATGAGTTTGGTACCTTTCCAATGCAGGCCATCCCAATGATGAAGGGATCCACAAAGAGAAGGTTTGTTCTTTTCCATGTGAATGCCTAATTGTTCTTGTCTTCCTGCTATGATTCTCCAACTGCAATTTTGTTCAAATTTTCCCCCCTCTGCTTTCTGTTGCATCTCCTTTCTTCCTCCAATCCTCAACATTAATTTCTTCATTCTGATTTCAACATAGGAAATTGAGGCCAGGCTATTGCATAAATGGATAATTTGGAGGGAACACTGCTGTATCACAAAGATCTTTCATCTTACTTCTTTTCCACTTAGCTGCTATTCCTGTCTCCAAGTGGTACAGCAAAGGGGACATGTAATGGGAAACGTTTTTCTAATCACCAAAGCTAATTGCAAAAATCATAAAGATATTTTCTTCATCTGGAATGAAACAAGGAACCTTTCCCAACAGGCTTTCATTTTACCATTCTACCCAATAAAGACATTTGGCTTAGTTTTCTATCAGAGAAAAGAAATGTAGGAAAATTTGAAAAAGGATAGAATTTTTTCCAAATTCCACAAATATAATTTCAGGCATGTGAAGAAAATCTAGGGTGCTCCAGTTAATGAAAGGAATCCTGCATCTGGATTCAAAACCTAAATTTGTTATGTATTTACTTCCTAGCTATCTATTTATTAGCTATATAATCTTGGCAAGTCACCTTTCCTCTCTAGGCCTTGGTTTTCCTATCTGTCAAATGAGGGCTTTGATCTAAATGATCTCTAATGCCCCTTCCAGCTCCAACGTTCTATGTTTTAAGGTTCCATTCAACTCTGGCAATCCATGTTCTAAGGCCCCTTCCAGCTTGGACATTTTAAGTTTGTAAAAAATGCCAACAGGAGCCTGTAGCTTGTGATTCTCTGTCCTCCACACCCACCAGTGTTTTGTCACCTTCCTGAGGTTTATGAAAGCTAATTAAAATGGCAGGAAGGTGGGGGTCTTGATGGGAGACCAGGAATGTACCAGGGAAGAGGGATACATGTATTTATCCCTAGCCTTAGAAAAAAACTCATTATGAAGTATAGACAGTATGGGGAAGCAAACAGACTATCCCCTGACGCAGGGAAAAGCTTAAAAAGAAAGATAATTCAGAGTGGAATCAGGGAGGCTGGATACCTCTGTGGAGAGGGGAAAATGTGACAACATGACAGCAACTCCTGAGGGGTTCTTTGGGCTCTACCTCGGTAGCCTATGAAGCAGATAAAAAATATAGACCAAAGGCTATGGCAAATAGGCCCTAGGCATGTGGCCCAGGCAGTTTGACTTGAATAGTATAATACTTACCTCAGACTTGCCACACAGATGGTTGTAATCTAAAAGACTACACTTGCAGCAAAAGCAAGAAGACAAAAAATTTCTCCTGATGGCAAGGGAAAAAAAAAAGCTTAAGATGGCAGCAGCAGAGAAGAAGCTTTGCAGGTGGGGATCAATGTTGGGGCAGAAGTTGGCTAAAGGATAGCTGTGGCTGTGAATTTCTCTGACTGAAAGCTTTGGAAGTGGAGCTTCAGCGAATGAATTAGGGGAGGCCACTGCCCCACGTAAGGTATCAGATGCAAGGTACCTTATCTCATTTTTGATCATGACTTTCCTCAAGGAGTGTGTGTGGGAAATTTGTTCCTTTTTCTCTACTACTAAGTGAATCTATGGGAGGTTATCTTCATTTTATTTATGGGGAATTCAGAATGATACTAATTCCTTTGATCTGGCAATAATGCTATTAGGTCTATGCCCCCAAAGAGATCAAAGAAAGAGGAAAAATATTTATGGCACCTCATTTAGTGGTGGCAAAGAATTGGAAACTGAGGGGTGCCCATCAATTGGGGAATAGCTAAATAAGTTAAGATATATGAATGTGATAGAATTCTATTGTGCTATAAGTAATGATGAAGAAAAACTTGGAAATACTTGTATAAACTGATATGGAGGGAAGTGAGCATATATAATAATAACAACATTGTAAAGACAAACAACATTGAAAGACTTAGAAACTTTGATCTCTGCAATAACCAGCCACAATTCCAGAGGACTTATGATGAAACATGCCACCTACTTCCAGATAGAGAAGCAATGGTCTCAAAGTACAGACTGAGGCATATATACCCTACCTCATCTATCCTCACTCAGCTATCAAAAGTACAGGTAGGACAATCTTACCTCTCTGTTCAATGCACTGCAGAGGCTCCCTATTACCTCCAGGATCAAATATAAATCTTCTGTTTGACTTTTAAAGTCCTTCATAAGCTGGTCCCTTCCTACCTTTCTAGACTTCTTACACCTTACTCCCTTTCAAATACTCTGAAATCTAGTGACACTGGCCTCCTTAATGTTGCTTTCACAAGACGCTGCAACAATAGCAGCAGCAGCAGATAACATTTATACAGTGCTCATTATGTGCCAGGCCTTAACAATTATTATCTCATCTGATCCTTATAACAACCTTGGGAGATAGGTGCTATTATTATCCCTACTTTACAGATGAGGAAACTAAAGCAAACAGAGCTTAAGTGACTTGCCAGGGGTCAAACAGCTAATAAATGTCTGAGGCTGAATTTGAACTCAGGTTTTCTTGACTTCAGACTTTACCCCTGTGCCACCTCGATGCCCATGTTCTTCAGTATATATCCCATCTTTCATGCCAAAAACTTTCTTATATAAGTAAGTTTGGAGTTGTTTTAATTGTTCACCATATTTATTTCTCACTTTTATTCTTCTAATTTTGTACAAATTTCGATCTTTGCTCAAGCAAGACTACAAAGTCTATGACTACAAAGACAGCTGATTTAGAAATGATTCCCACATCAGTAATTGGTCATTTTTAAGCTATTCAAATATAATCAATTTAATTTTTTATGTTAATAATAATAATAATAGATGAACCCTATAGTACAAAATAACCCAAAGTACCGTAACATGAAGTTTCTTGTTGACTTTTATTGTGCTCGTTGCACAATAAAACCAACTCAACCACCTCTTTTATTTGCTTCTCCAAGGACAGCCTAGGAGTTATATTCAGCTGCAACTTAAGGTTCAAAAAACACTTTACATACACTTTCCCCCATTTTTTCCTGTCCATTCCTGAATGCTTAGAAGTAGCACAAATTGTAGTGTTTATTCATCAGATGTAATAAAGCTGGAAGAAGCCTTAGAACCTCCTTTTATGGAGAAGGAAATTGAAGTTTGGTGAGAATCGATTTGCCTAAGACCATACTACATTTAGTTAGAAGTCGTTCTGAGAGCACCACTGATGTTTCAATTCCCAAACCAGGGCTTCTTTTTAATAAGGGGATCCCTTTTATCAGGTAGGCTAATCACTGGTGTTAATAAGCCTTTGGAAAGGTGGGTGCTTATTTATTCATTCATTCACTCATTTATTTATTCATTTATTTAGAGGCTGCTAGATTATCATATAGAAATTGCCTCGAGCACATTTAATATTTGGAAAATGTTCTTTCATTTGAAGAGTTCAAAACCTACCACCCATTGGATCCAGAAGGATCTATGGATGCATGGTTCCTCTTAATTTGTTGGAATATAGGGTTTGAATAATCCTTTTCTGGGTTAAGTTGTAAAGAAAGCTACTTATCCCAAAGCACCAGAAGCTGAGGCCACAGCTCACCACAGTTCATGGAAGCTAAGAACAGAAGACACAATTATCTATTATACACAGACTTGATTGTGGCCTGGGCAATTCAGATAATTGTCTTTTCAGTAGTTGGACATTGGGGTAGGCAAACATATTTGGTTGTTTCATCAAGGCCTGAGTTATTCCCCCAACCCCCGAAAGCCAAACTGCCAAGGATTAACTTTCTCCAGCTCCCTATCTGTAGGAAAGGGTGTGTCTGTAAAAAAGTAGGAAGTCTTTCATCATATTAAACTCCTTCAGTCCCCAGACCCACCTTCAATGAAATTATGGAGTAGGCCAAGCCTGTCCTGTCTCCCTTTCTGGAACTCCTTTTTCCTCTTTTGGTGTTCCCTACTCCCCTAACCACTCAGTAGTGCCCTTATTTTGTTCTCTGACTGCTTAGTGTTTCCAATCATAGCACTTCAACCTAATCTGCCCTTCCCTTGTGTGGCTCACATCCCCTTAGTGATCCCTCTTTCTAGCTCTGATCTCAGGTGGGGGTGGGGAAAGAAGTTTCAATCAATCAATAAATCAATCAACACACCCTTATTAAGCACTTACTATGTGTCAGAGTCTGTCTAGGTGCCAGAGATACCAAGACAAAAATGAAATTGTCCCTACCTTCAATGGTCTTACATTTTATTTGGAGGAAACATAATGAAGCAGAATTGGTAAAGCTTGTTAACTAACTAGACGTGGGGTAAGAGAGAAAGAAAAATTGAGGAAGACTCTCAAGTTATGAACCTAGGTAACTAGAGGGATGGTGGTGCCCTATATAGAAATAGGGAAATTAGGAAGAAGGGTGTGTTTTAAGCAAAAGATGATGAATTCTATTTTGGACATTGATTTGAGTTGCCTATACACAACCAATTGTCCATGGAATGCTGATGACATATATCTCCCTATAGCTTATCTCCAGATTTTCTATTTGCCCCCATCACTCAGCAATGTTTCCTCCCTTCATTCTTTTAATTTTTTTTTTCACTCTATCCAGGTTATGGTGGCTGTTATCTTAGTAAGTAGATCATTCTTCTAGAACTTTCTGAATGAATCCAGCTGTGTTCCTTTTCTCCCCAACTTCAATATTCCTGTTGATGCCTCATCAAACACTAACATCTTTTATTCCCTCAAACTCCTCAAATCCACCTCAAATCTTTTCCACTACCTAAGCCATGAATAGGGATGGTCACACCTTGCATCTCACTATTATCCACAAATGTTCTACTTCTCTGATCAAAAACTTTGACATTATTCTATTACTAACTTTTAGCCATTCCATTTCTCCCTAAGCTTTATCTTACATAAACCTGTACTTCGACCTAACAGTGACCTCTGATCCCTGTACCCCCTCATAATTCTCTCACACCATTACCCCTGCTCGGACTTAACTTCCTTCCCAATTTTCACCCAAAGTTAACTAAACTCTCTAATCTTTCCCTTCCTTGTTCTAGTGGTCCCCATCCCTTTCCAAACCCCAGTTTTGGATTACTTCCACCAACTGTCTCCTCGTTTCTGCTCATTTGCTGCTGAACAGAGGTACAGGAAGTCATTAAACCTTGTTGAGTTCACTCCAAATTTGTGTTATCTAACCTTAACTGGTCTCTTCAGCCTCTTTAATTGATTCCCTATCTCACTCCCCACAGAAGCTATTCTTGCAAACTTTTTCTCTTCAAACTTCCTGAAAACTTTCTCCATCCACCCCCCCAGCTGAGAACTTCTATTTTCACTTGACTGACCAATTTGTGTGTAGGAATAAATTACTTGTTCCATATCCTGTCTATATTTTATATTGAATACCTTTGTTATTTCCCTACTTTAGGGGAATCATAGACTTGTGAGCCATAATCTCATATACTATATTTAGCATAGTCCCCTGGACTCTGTTTTCTAGTACCTTAGTTATTCACTCCTTCGCCTAGCTTTGCATCATCTGTAAATTTGTTATCTATGCTTTTGCCCAAGTCATTTTAAAAATGTTGAACAGCCCCAGCCAAGCACAGATCCCTGGGGTACTCCTGTGGAGACCTATACCAAGGTGACATTGAATCATTGACTACTCTTTGAGTTTGGCCATTCAACCAATTCCAAATCCAATTAATTGCATTATTATCTAGTTGATGACTCTCCTTTTTCTCCATATGAATAGTATACTTTATCAAATGTTTTGTTATATCTAGGTAAACTATACTGCATTCTCTTGATGGCTAGTTTAGTAACTCAGTCAAAAAAGGAAAGAAGGTTGATCTGGAATATGGTCCTGAGGAGGTGTTCCTTTTTAAAAAAAAAAATAGGAAAAAGGCAGCAGGGTAGGATGACATTATGTATTAAACAGGTATACTCGTGTGAGGAAATCTAGGATTCAGAGTAGGGAAGTATGCTGATTCCTTGTAATCTCTATTTACTATTCCAAAAGTTTACTAACTCTTTAATCATCCATTCTAGAAATTTCCCAGGAACTAAAGTCAAGCTTACTCTTTTCCTTTTTTTTTTTTGAAAAGGTAGACAACCTTTGTCCCCCAATCTTGTAGTACCTTTCCCATTTTCAACAATCTTTTAAATAGTATTGATGATGGCTTAGCAATCTTATCCATCAGTTCTCTCAGTACTTGGTGATATAGTTCAGCTGGGCCAGGTGACTAGAGTTGATCAAGGGCAATGAGGTCTTCTTACTATCTCCTTATCTTGGATATCAATTAGCTCTTAGCCATTTTTGTTCTTCCTCTTCCAATGTGCCTTGGCAGAGAAATCAGAAACAAAATAAGAATTTTTCTTTCTTCTCTCTGTTGTGAGTTATCATCATTCTATTTATTCCAAGCAAAGATTCTATACCTTCTTTGAGCTATATTCCCCCACCCCAATGTAGCTTTACATTTTTTATTGTCCTTACCTCCTTTCACAAGCCTCAGCTAATTTTAAGCATCAACACTCTTGACTCTATTCTGACAGGGGCGTGCCATACTCATATTCATCCTCAGCTTCCTATCCTTGGTTTTTTTTTTTTGTTTTTTTTTTTTTTTTTAGGCAATTGGGGTTAAGTGATTTGCCCAGGGTCACACAGCTAGTAAGTATCAAGTGTTTGGTTTGAGGTCACATTTGAACTCAGGTCCTCCTGACTTCAGGGTCTGTGCTCTATCCACTGCGCCACCTAGCTGCCCCGCCACCATCCTTGTTTCTATCTCTTTTATATTTCTTTTTGATATCCAAGTTGGTTATTGAGTTCCCTGTGCATGCACATTGGTCTCTTTAGACAATTCCTAATTTTCTTCCTCATTGGAATTATTCCCTTTTGTATCTTCAGAATGTAATTATTGAGAGTTTCTCATTCTTCCTAGGAAAACTTCACGTAGAGGTTTGCTGGTAAATGTTCAACAACAGACTCTCCAAAAATATGACATACTTTTAAGTTTAATCTGCATTATTAACATTTTTTCAACATTTTTAAAAGTGGGACAAGCAACAAAACAATTAACCAAGCCTTGATTTGTACCATTTGCTGTTTTCCCAAGTGCGAGTGCTTACATGAGCTGGCTCTAGCACATTTTGACTTATGCTCTAGAATTTTAGTCCAGGGATACTACCTATTTTTCCTCTGAATATTTCAGAATCTGCTTTCCCAAAATCTAGAGTGCATGTCAGACTAGCCGACTTTGTTCTCCTTTTCTATCACAGACTCAAAGAGGAAGTGGTCATTTCCCCCACCGTGGTTCCCTCACCCTGGCAATGAATTCCTCTATTAGTGAGAATCAGTTTTAGTATAGAATTCTCCCTTGTTGGTTCCTCTACTTTTTATAATATTAAATTATAATTGAAGTGAGTAAAAAAGTTATATCTGTATAGCTGAAATCCTCTAATACTACTATATTATGCCGCCATACTAGGCTTATTATTTGTTTCTCAAACTCCTCATCCCTTTCCTCCTTCTGTCCAGATAGTCTGTAGTATATTCTAATAATAACATAACTCCCTCCATTGATCCAGATGTTCTCTATTATACTTACTCCCTCTGATTCCTGGATTTTCTTAAATGAGTATACCTTTTCAATATAGGATGCTATCCTCTTTATCCCATTTTTTTTTGTTTTTTAATTAAGATATACCCATATAGAGTCATATTCTAGCCGTGAATTTCATCCCACCAAATCTCAGTAATGCATATGAGATCAAATTTGTCTTCTTGTGTTAGGATCTCTAATTCCTCTTGATTGTTGTCTAAAATTTAGACATTGTTCACAGACATTTAGGGGCATGGATTTTACTACAATATCATTTCTTGGACTTTTGTCTCCTTTGATCTTATTAATATCTCGACTACCATTTTTCTTCCTTTATTTTAACTCTGCTCTGAAGTATGTAGATTGTTGAATATATGTTTGGATACATTCATACACACACACACAGAGTTTTTTATTTTCCTTATCCTTTTGAATTTCAATCCTCTTTGATTAAATTTGTAAGACAATTGGCAAATACATTATCTTTTAAAAATTATTATTTTTTGTTTTCACATAAACCACATTTCCCAATTTATTCGTTCAACCCCCTTCCAGAAAGCCATTTCTTATAGCAAAGAATAAAAGAAGAGAAAAATTTCAGCAAAACTAACCAAACCATTAAAAAAAAGTTTGACATATTCAGTGTTAGTTGACCTTTTCTGCAAAGAAAGGAGGAGGTCCTTTCTCATATCTCTTCTGGTGCCAAATTTGGTCATTATAATTTCACAATATACAGATTTGATTCCTTTGTTGTTGTTTTTTTCCATTTATGTTATTTTATTAATCGTGTATATTGTTTTCCTAGTTCTGCTTACTTCACAGTGTATCAGTTCATAGAAAGGCAAATGAACTTTTATCATCTTTTGTAAGATGTACTCTAACCCTGTCCAGGAATTTGTCATCTATCCCTGCTATTTTAAGTTATGGTACACAAGTCCAAATCCCATTCACAGAGATCATACCTTAGACAACTATTCATATCTCAAATCAATCTCTCTCTTCTTCATTACTTGCCTATAAAAGGCAACAGAGAATAAAATGTAATCCATGCCCCAATGACCTTCAATTTTTTTTTAATATTAATTTATTTTTAGTTTTCAACATTCACTTCCATAAGCTTTTTTTTGGGGGGGGGGCAATTGGGGTTAGGTGACTTGCCCAGGGTCACACAGCTAGTGTCAAGTGTTTGGTCTGAGCTCATATTTGAACTCAGGTCCTGACTTCAGAGGGAGGGCTCTATCCACTGCGCCACCTAGCTGCCCCTGGCCTTTAGTTTTTTGACCAAGACTTCACAATCTTTGATACCACTGTATAGGCTCTTTACAGGAGTGTCATTTATAACCAACATGATTACCAGAAAAGGGTAGTAGGTACAAATTTTGATGAGGCTTTAGAAGTTTGTAGATTAGGGATTCTTAACTTGATGTCCATTAATTTGTTTTAAAACATATTTTGACAGCTATACTTCGATATAATTGGTTTCCTTAGTATTTTATTTTATTTGTTTTGCACTTAAACATTATTCCAAGGAAAGATCTGTAGGCTTTACTAGACTTTACTTTACTAGGCCCAGACCCAAAAATAGGGTAAGAATTCCTATGGAAAGACATCATAACTGTCTATTGTTATCAAGTTGACAACTTCATGCTTCATTATCCCTGATCATAAAATCACCAAACACTACTATTCTTTTTGTGTGACTTGGATCTCTCACCTGATAGTTTCTGCGGTTCTATCTTATTTTTTGGAGGATAACCAACTGCTTCCTCTTAAAGAATCTACTTCCCTCTTCTCAGGAAGAGCGTCAAATCTGTTTTATTAACTCAAAGTGTACACGTAACTGTCCCTTTCCTTACCTTCTTCCTCTGTGTAACACTTCTATTCTCAATCTCTCAACAAGGATCCACTGTCTTCTTCTTTACCTCAGATTCCTTTTGTCCTCCATGAAGCCTTGCTTCTTATTCCTTTACAGATACTTCCTTATCCCTAACCACCTAGAATGTAGAGATGTGATCCTTGGTTCCCTTCTCCTTCTCTTGCAGGAGACAGATTAACCAGTACTTGGAATACAGATAATAGTCACTAGACAGAGGCACAAAGACAAACATTTCACACTCACTGGAAGTCACTACAAAATGATGACTGCTTTCTATACCTATTGAGATTTTCAGCCTTAAAAAATTACTTGTAGACATATATACCTCAACCCTAACTACCTCCTTTTTCTTTTAAAAAAAATTATTTTTAGTTTTCAACAATCACTTCCATGAGCTTTTGAATTTTAAATTTTCTTCCTCTCCCTCTCTTCCCCCCCTACCCAAGACAGCATGCAATCTGATATAGGCTCTACTTATACATTCATATTAAGCATATTTTCACATTAGTCATGATGTATAGAAGAATTAGAACGAATGGCAGGAACCACAAGAATGAAACAATAAAACAAAACAACAAAGGAAAAGGAGAGCAAATAGTATGCTTCCATCTACATTCAGACTCCATATTTCTCTGGGTGTGGATAGCAATTTCCATCATGATTCTTGTGGAGTTGTCTTAAATTTTTGCATTGCTGTGAAGAGCCAAGTCTATCAAAATCAGTCATCCCATAATGTGACTGTTACTGTGTACAATGTTCTCTTGGTTATGCTTACTTCACTCAGCATCAGTTCATATATGTCTTTCCAGGTTTTTCTGAAGTCTGCCTGCTCATCATTTCTTATAGCACAATAGTATTCCATTACATTCATATACCACAATTTGTTCAGCCATTCCCCAATTGATGGGCATCCCCTCAATTTCCAATTCTTTGCCACCACAGAAAGAGCTGATATAAATATTTTTGTACATGTGGGTTCTTCTTTAAATTCCTTATAGCCAATTATCACCTCTTAATTAACTTGACAGTCCCTTTTCACTTCCTTTCTTTAGCTTCAGCAACTTCACAGTCACACTTTACCTCCTCTTCCCCTTTGCACCAGGCTCCTCGGTCATCAGCTTGTCCCATCCACTAATCCACTCTGTCAAACTTCTTTACCCTCTAAGTTTTTCCATTTACCTTTTCTTATTTACCTCCCTTGCTAAAACCCTTTACTTCTTTGAGTCTTCCTTTTGTGGTCCTTGTTCCACAATGTTGCTTAATCTTCTCTGATCCTGCCTCTTCTCTTTCAATAAATGAGAAGTATTTGAGAGTCTGGAGCTAGACTTGGTTCATCTTCATGTTTTCCTCAATTTTTCTTCCCCAAATTCAATATCTGGCCTTCTTCAATATTCCAAACCCTTCCAAATCACTTTCCTTATTTCTTTCTCCTTATTTTAAATCTCAAATCCTCTCTTCTCACATTCCTTTTTCTATAACCTTCTTGTAAAGAAAACCAGAAATAGAAACCTAAGGTTTAGGTGGCTTAATCTAGTTATAGAATTTGAGCATACCTCATTTATTTCCTTCCTCAACTTTGCACCAACAGTTTTTCTCTTTTATTTGCAGAAAAGATTGGGGATGGGGAGATACACCATGATTCTATACGAGGAAAGAAGCTGGAATAGGGATCCTTCCTCTTCAAAAGAGCATTTGTTAGTGTACTTAATGATTCAATCAAATGTTGCCACTACTCTCCTTTTTCCGGGGATGATAGCCTTAGAGTCCATCCAGTATAAACCTTTCATTTTACAGATAAGGATACTGAGTCACAGAAAGGTTAAAATAATTTTCCAAGGGTCACATAACTATTAGACATCTGAAGTGGGATTTGAATACAATTCTTTCTGATTTCAAGTCTGATTTCCTATCTACTATACCAAACTGCCTCTTTCTACCCACCCCCTCCCCCACACTAACTGAGGAAACTGAAATTCAGGAAATATAAATGATTTGCCCCTAATTGTACTGGGAGTAAAAGTAAATCAGGATTTGAGCCCAGCTATGCATGCTCCAGGGGCAGCTAGGTGGTATAGTGGATAGAGTGCCTGGCTTAGAGTTAGGAAGACTCCTCTTCCTGTGTTCAAATTTGGTCTCAGACACTTACTAGCTGTGCTACCCCGGGCAAGTCACTCAATCATGTTTATCTCAGTTTCCTCATCTGTAAAATGAGCTGGAGAAGGAAATGGCAAACCACTCCAGTATCTTTGCCAAGAAAACCCCAAATGGGGTCACAAAGAATCAGACATGCCTGAAATGACTGAACAAACATGTATATTCCAGATAAAATTTTCTCCTCTATACCACACTGTGTCTTTTATTTTCAAATGGTTCCAAGCAAAACCAGTAAGTGCCTAAAATCTAAATCACTCACTCCCACAGAAAACAAGAACAGACTGAATTTCCATACTATTGCTAAATCACTCCAATGTGTTTAAAGAAGCTACTGCTAATACCAAGAACAGATTCTCTAATATAGAGTAGAGCCTCTGCTTACAGTCAGGTAAGCCCACAGATGTCCTCTACATTTGCCCTAAAAGAAAAGACATGTTTCATTCTCTTATCTGCTCACCTATCCTAACCCATATTATAGTTAAATATCAAAAGAAGGAATGTATTGTCCTACTAAATTAAGGCAAAGCAAGTTAAATTTACCTTTCAAAATAAAATTGGTCTGTAGAACTCATGCAGAAAGATAAGGCCACTGGAATTGTTTGAAAGATGCTACAGGTTGTGTGTTCTGGGGCTAAAGTTTGTTTGAAAGTTACCTTCTTAGGAGAAGAATTTACCTCCCAAATTGAATGACTAGCATTCCTTCCTGCCCCGCCCTCCTGCTTCTCAAGTCCTCTAGGTAAACAACCCTTTGTTTTGAACAGGAAGTATTAAGGGTAAAGAAAAAATAGGTTGCTAAAATTTATTTAAGAAGTGTGCTACATATATTTATTTCCTTCAGGAAATGAAACTACCTTCTGCCTGTCTGTAAAAAAGCAGTGAAATACAATTACTTTTTTTTCCCCTCAACTAAGCCAGCAAAAAGCACAAAACATACTCAAATATTTTTCACTTTAAATGATGCATTCATGTCAGCAAAGGTCCCCTACATGCCTTTCTGGGTATTGCATAACTCTGATCATTTTGAGGCCATTTGATGAGTTGGTTTTATTCTTAGGGCTTTCCTATTGTTATACAATTTATTTTAGTGTTGAATTTCTTTTAAGTTGAAGGTAAAATGCATTTTCAGCAAGGGAAAGATATCCTGGATTAGGAAAGAAAGAATAACTACCTTAATTAATTTTTCCAGATCAGTTTTCTTAAAAATTTCTGTTGAGTATCAGTGGATCAATCCAGGAAACATGGAATACAGCCCAAATCAGATGGGAAACTTAGCACAGACATATTTCTTGCAGCCTTTCAATTTGCCTTATACAGAGCATTTCTGCAGAGAAAAGCAAGGTTTGGGTGTGATGAACACGGTCAAAAGCAGTTAGAGGCAGTATAGTTGTGTAAAAAAGATACTGGGTTTGGAGTCATGGGACCTAGGTTCAAATCTTACCTCTGATGTTTACAACCACTGCATTCTCCTCATCTGTAAAATGAAGACTGGACTAGGTGATCTCTAGGGTCCCTTCTAGCTTTAAATCTATGATCTTAGGATGCTATAAATGTATCTGATAAGCAGACTTTTGGGAGTCAAAGTGATGTAGTGGATAGGGTACTGGACTTGGGTTTGAATGCTGCCTCAGATATTTATTATCTATTTTAATGTTTCTCTGCCTCAGTTTCTCTGCCTGGTGAGAATCACTTGTACTTCTTCCATGTATCCAAATGATTTCAGGGGTTCGCATTCAGAGGGAGCAATGATTTCCCATCTAAATCCTATATCTTCCTATAGGGCAGAACTTACAAGGTCTAGGGTCCTGAGTATCAAAAATGATCAATATAACCCCCAGATATGGAGCTCCAGGTCATTAAAAATATGTTTTTTTTTTTTCGTATCCTCTTTCAACGATTACTAAAAGTTCTTGAATTTTTGGTCAATTGAAAACATGAAATGAGGCAAGACAGCACATTGGAAAAGCATTGGGGTAGAAGTCAAGAGAACTGGGTTCTAATTTTGGTTCTGTATTAAATGTGTGATCTCTGGCAAATAATTTCAATTGTCTGAGAAATCAGTTCTCTCAGCTGTAAAACAAAGGGAATGAGCTAGATTTTTTTCTAAGGGTCTTCAACTTTGACATTATATTATTTATTTACTGGAGGTTTACTGAGGAGAGCACCCTTTGTTAGGTAACTCTCTTAATGAGGATGAATTTTTAAAAAATTAGTCCTTGAGGAGAACTCTAACCAGCCTTACCATATGGTAAGATTATTGGGCCCAAAGAAAGGGACAGAGATAAGCCATGTAGAATTCACAGCCTCCTTTTAAGGCCAAAACTGTTTTTGAGCCTTGTACAACTTTGCACCTTGAACTGGTTAAATTATACTGCTAAATTAAACTGCTAAACTAAAACAAAATTAAAATTAAAATGAGTAAGCAAAGGAAAACGAACTTGATCATAGATAGCCACTTTGGCATAAAAGAAGGTCAGGGTTCATTTTCTTTCCTTTTTTTTTTTGAGGCAATTTGGATTAAGTGACTTGCCCAGAGTCACACAGCTAGTAAGTGTCAGGTGTCTGAGGCCAGATTTGAACTCAGGTCTTCCTGACTCCAAGGCTGGAGCTCTATCTACTGTACCACCTAGCTGCTCCCTCAGCATTTTCATTTTCAGAGGGAGATAATGAAAAGCCACTCCTTCCCCAAAGGGTAACATCAACTGGTCACAAGCCCAAAAAGAGTTCTTGGAAGAACTTAAAAAGGAATTAAAAAATCAAATAAGAGAGCTCTAAGAGGAAAAAAAAAAACAATTAAAAAAGCATTCCAAGAAAATTATGAAAAGAAAATTAACCAATTGGAAAAAAAATGTCCAAAATCCTAAGGAAGAAAACAACTCTTTGAAAACTAGAATTGGCCAAGAGGAATTGAATGACATTATACGACACCAAGAAATAACAATAAAACTAGAAAAAATAGAAAAGAATCAGAAATAGCTCATTAGAAAAACAATTAATCTAGAGAACAGATCAAGAAGAGATAGTATAAGAATTGTCAGACTACCTGAAAGTTACGATCAAAAAAAGAATCTGGATACAATATTATAAGAAATTATTAAGGAAAATTGCCCTGAAGTCCTAGAACAAGTTGCTAAAGCAGAGAGAGAGAGAAAAAAAGCTACTGTTCACCACCTGAAAGAGATCCCAGGAGGAAAACTTATAGGAATGTGATAGTGAAGTTTCAAAATTCCAAGGTTAAGGAGAAAATATTGCAAGCAACAAGAAAAAAAACAAACAATTTAAATACTGTGGTAATACAGTCAGGTTTTCACAAGACCTAGCAGTTTCTACTCTAAAAGAATGGGTCTTGGAACATTATATTTCAAAGAACAAAAGAGCTGGGGTTGTGTCCAAGAATACCCAGCAAAATTGAGTATAATCCTGAATGAAAAAAAAGGACATTTGAGAACTGAAAGACTTTCAGGTATTTATAGCAAAAAGAACTCAATGAAAACTTGATATAAAAGATCCAGAAAAAATATAAGGAAAACATTAAAGACTAATTATAAGGCAATCAGTAAGGTCAAATTGTTTACTTGTATATATGAAAATGATATCAGTTCTTCTTAAAACTGTCATCATTACTAAAGGAGTTTGAAACAAAGGTTGGGGCTGAGTTTTGCATGATGGGGTGATTCTAAAAAAACAAAAGTGAGTAGGAAAAGGTAAAAGGAAGCAATTATATTATAAAAATGGGGCATGAAAGGATGAACTAATACAGAGGAAGTAGATGGGGGTGGAGGGCTGGTAATGTTGGTACCTTATTCTCATGTGGGTTGAATAGGAAACAATGTGTACAACTGAAGAGTGTAGAAGTCTTCTGAACCTATTGAGAGGTGAGAAAACTGGGGGACAGGCTGGGAGAGGGACTTTTAGAAAGGTATGTAGATTGGGATTTGGGAGGGTGGGGGGAAGGGATGGGAGGGACTCTTGGAGGGGTAGGTGATAGGGTAGGGGGGCAATAAGGTGACAGGGATAGGGTAAAAAGAGACAGAGAAAGAAAATAGTGAGTAAAAATAAGATGGAGGGAAATTCACAAATAGTAATTATAACTTTGAACGTGAATGGGATGTTTATAACAGCTCTCTTTGAGGTGACAAATACCTGGAAATTGCAGGGATCCCCATCAGATGGGGAATGGCTGAACAAGTTGTGGTGTATGGTTGTGATAGAGTACTGCTGTGCTGTTAAGAAATGATGCGCTCATTGATCTTAGATGGGCATGGAAAGACTTGCAGGAAATGATGAAGAATAAAGTGAGCAGAACCAAGAGAACATTGTATACAGTAACAGCAATATTGTTTTAAGAATAACTTTGCTCGACTAAGTCATTTTGACTATTATAAATACACAAATTAAAAATAAAGGACATATGAAGAGAGATGATATCTGCATCCAAAGAGAGAACTGATAAATAGAATTTTACATATATATACCTATTTGTGCCTAATCGTAGCCATCTGTGTGGGGGGAAGAGGAAAAAAAAGGGAAGAAAGACATTTACATGATAATTTTGTTGTATATTTAGGGAGAATAGCAAGTTGTACATGGTAGATTTGCAGTTTCAGTTGCAATTATCTTTTTTATTGTACTGTGTTATGGAAATGCTTGTTTGGTTCCCTGAATTGGAAATAAAATAAATTAAAAAAAATAAACTTACGTGTGTTAAAAATATATATATACCACTGCTCCTTCCAGGGCAATCTCTGCTATAGAATGGCGAAAGCTATACTTTGCTCTCAGATGACTGACTCCTCCCAGGGCATACTTGTAACTCAACAAGTGACTGACATCAGTGGTCCTGTGGGCACTCTTTCCACTTGTAGAGAAGAGAGCTTGACTTCTGTACCATCCTTTGCCATTCTGGGCCATGCACTGCCATAAATCATCCACAGAGAAGCTTCACAGCACATCTGAGGTTTTTCAGCAATTCCTGGGTACAAGTATGTAACACTCAGGCTGTCTAGCTGTTAGCTATCCTTCACTCCTGTTACTCAGCCAAATTAATCTCCTTTTCTGAACATATAATTTCTTGATGATGTATTTTAGTTTATGCCATAGGATAATAAATCTAGAGCTGGAAGGGTCACCTGGTTCAGCTCTCTCATCTTACAACTAAGGAAACTGAGGCCCAAGGAGTTTAAATGACTTGCACTATGCCACACAGCTAGTAAGCACCAGAAGCCAGATCTGAAGTCAAGTCCTTTGACTCCCAAGGCAATACTTTTTCCACTTCTTTCACTGGCATTCCTCTGGAATACCTATTCAATAGGCAACAAATTTCTCTTCATGCTAAATCTTTTGCTCTCCCCCTCCTTCTATCTTCTAGCTATTATTGAAACCTGGCTTTGCTCAGCCCCACTCCTATTCCCCCTCCCCCAAATAACACAACTTCCCACTCCCTCAGGCTCACTACCTAGGTATCATTCTCAACTTTTCACAGTTTCTTACTCCCCTTATCTAATCTGTTGCCAAGGCCTGTCATTTTCGCTTCTGGTACAGGACCTCATCTCATGCCTGGACTATCCCAATACCTGCTGAAGAGTCTGCTTGTTACAAGTCTCTCCCTACTCTAGTCTCTTTTCCACTCAGATGTCAAAGTGATCTCAACAGTGAACACCTGAACAGGTCACTTCCCTACTCAATAAACTCCAACGGCTCCTTACCATCTCTAAGGATCAAATACAAAATCCTGTTTGGCATTCAAAGCCTTTCATAATTTAGCTTCCTCCTCTACCTTTCCAGTCTTCTTATCTCTTACTCCTTGCCAGGTACTCCTTGCTGTTCCAGGACAACACTCTTATCTTTTGATTCTTCCTATTTTCTCTGGCTGTCCCCATGCCTGGAATGCTCTTCTTCATCTGCCTACTGGCTTCCCTGGTTTCCTTTAAGTCTCAATTAGAATCTCATCTTTTACAGGAAGCCTTTCTCAAACCCTCTTAATTGTAGTGCCTTCTTTCTTTTAATTATTTCTTATTTATCCTGTATATAGCTTTTTTGTACATGTTTTTTCATTTGTTGTCTCCCCCATTAATTGTGAGCTCCACCACAGCAGGAGGAGGGTATGTGTGGAGAACTTAAATAATTTGTATCTTTTTGTATCTGCAGGACTTAGCACTGTGCCTGGCACATAGTAGGTGTGCAAAAGTTAATTGACTGTTCTATGATCCCCTCTACGCTGCAGCCAATTAATACCCACAAGGCATTTGCTGGTTATGTTTTTTGGTAACCTGTAGTTCTTATTTTTCAGAGACGATAACATTTCATGATTTGCAGCCATATGGCACCTGTAAGGAACGATATCTATCAAAGTCTCTGCTTCGGCAGTGAGGCTAGTTTTTTTTCCTAAAAGGCAAAAATTTGATTGACACAGGGGGCTAAGGAACCGTTATCTTCATAGTTTTTTTGGTTGTCTAAGGGCATAAAAGAGGCCAGTCTAACCCTTCACTTATATCACAGTCAAGTGAACAACCACACCCTCTGTGCTGACCTGACAAGTTTCTATATGGAGACGGTTTTTTTTTGGGGGGGGGGAGAGGGAGTCCACCTGAGCCAAGTGCTTTATCTTTATTGAGTATCCTTTCCTTGCTATGGCTAAGTAGGAGGTAGGCACTTGTTGAGTTTTGAAGGAAGGTAGGGATTCTAAGAGTTTGAGATGAGCTGGGAATTTATTCCAGACATGGGGCACAGATTCAGAAGGGAGGGATGTCTTTGTGTATTATCCACATAATTACCTCTATTCAGAGGATGAGCAAAGGGAGGGAAAAGACGAACCTGAAACTCTTCTTTTGAAGGGCGTTGGTAAAACGTTTGGCAGGGCTTGATTACTCAGACCCAGTAACAGAGTAATTGGCGTACCCAACTCTAGACAGAGTTACCTCAAGGCCGGGTGGGGGTGGGGGGCAGCAAAGCCACAAGAGTGGAGAGTATCAGAAACTGAGTGCAGACACAAGCTATTCCATGTTGGAATGTCTGCTCTTGGGGAATAGATAACAGGAGACAGGCTGGACAAGGACAAGAAAGCTGAACCAAGAAGGGAGTGACAGCCCCAGTCACCGCCAAAATGGGGAACTGAGGCCTGGAGGGAGGTACCTGGTTATTTGGAACGGAGGCAGTAGAAGGGAAGGAAGAATGGACAGCTTGCTGGTGGGGAGTTAGGCGTGTTGGTAGAAGAGCAGCTGCAGTGTGAGCGTGTGCACGCGCGCGTTTGTGAGAGTGTGGGTGTTTCTTGTGTGTGTTGTCTTGGTGGGTGTTTGTGTGTGTGTGTGTGTGTGGTTGGGGGTGGACGTAGGAGACGGCGGTGGCTCTCACTGAATGGAAGGAAGAGGGGGCGGAGCTGTGTAGGTGCTGGGGAGGAGGCAGCTCAATGTAGGGCGTCTGGAGAGCTGGGAGCTGAGAGTTCGACTGTCCGGCTGTGGGCCCGCGGCTCCGCGCGTGGGTGGGGGAAGGCGCTCTCACGTATCCATCCATCCATCCATCCATCCATCCATCCATCCATCCATCCATCCACCGCCTGCCCGTGGCCCTCCTCCCCCATCCACAGCCCCAGGGTGGCCGCTGTCAGCCCGAGGCCAGGCGGGGCCGAGGCGGGGCGCTGCTGGGAAGTGAATTCCAGTCTCTTCCCCAGCGGCAGCAGCGCGAGCCGCCGACATGACCGATAACATCCCTCTGCAGCCTGTCAGGCAGAAGAAGCGAATGGATAGCAAGCACCGCGCGGGGTGAGCGCGACCCGGGGATACGGGGATGGAGAATGGGGTACAGGAGATGAGGGAGAGGTCGGGGGGGTGCGTTCAGCCAGGGCCGCTGCCGGGCGCGAGAAGGGCGCTGCCCCTGGGCCAACGTGTGGGGGTTCTTCTCTTTCGTCCCGAGGGAGCTAGTGGGACACCCCTTCCTTTTCAGAGGGAGGGGCGCAGCCTCCCTTTGTTCCTGGCACTGTCGCGGCCCCCTCCTTCCTCTTCCTCCATCTGGGCTGTGGGGACGTGGAGCCCGGTTTCGGGGCGCTCCTCTCCTAACCCGTATGAGAGAAGGGGCGCGTCCGTGCTGCGGGGAGGCGGCGTGCTGGGGCTGCCGGCGAGGGGCGGTTCGCGGGGTGCTGCGGGCTCTTGCCCCTGCAGCGTGTGGGCTGCGGGATCCCGACCTGCGGGCTGGGCACGGGAAGTGGAGGCGGCGGCGGCGGGAGCTGACAGGTTGCTCCCGGAGTCTGCCTGACGCCATTGTCACCGACACACCCAGCGAACCGCCGGGTCCGGACCGCAGTCCCGGTCCCCGTAGCGCCGGGATCCCCGCCGGGACAAGGGTGGGGGGCGGGATTCCCGCTTGGGGAGGGGTGTTCGGCTCCGAGGGACCGAACCAGGTGGAGGGCGCTGAGCTGGGGAGCTGCACCAGGCCTACCTCCTACCTAAACTGCCAGGCTGACTCGGCATTCGCAGCCTCCCTTCCCCCTGCTCAGTGCCAGGCAGGCAAAAAAGCCGTCAAGACCTGGCCTACCAACGGACAGGCTCTATTGTATTCAAAAGAAATGATTATTATTAATTAATAATAGTGGTTACTAACAAGTGCGCAGGCAGTCTCTACTGAGCCCCACTCCTCTGGAAACAAATCGCTTTCGCGTTTAAAAGATTGTTCTTCGTTTCATCTCCTGGGAGAGGGGTATGGAATGAATTGCGGATTCCTATCATTTCCTATCATGATATCGGGGAAATAATTATATGAGGACCCACCCCGATCAGTTCCCCGCTGTGCCCTCTGCCCCATTGCCCCATGTAGAGGGAGGTGTAGCAAGGGGAGGTGCCAGCCTAGAGGTGAGTTGTTGGACCTGCCCCGGTTTCCCACACCCACCGCGGTGGTGCTTTTTCTTTTACGCCAACCAAGTGGCTTTGGGAGGCACACCCTGGCTCTTGGGTCTGGTGTTTTCATTCTTTGCAAAGGTGTCCCTTTTTTCATACAGGAGTGTGAACCTATGACAAAATACCGATCCATAGGGGAAGGAAGTGTTCTTGGGTAACGAGTTAATGCACTCCTCTAACTCTGGAGTAACTTTGTTTCCGGATTCATTTGAAACATGCTGACAGACAAACCCAACTGAAAGTGGGAACATCATCATCATCTTCATCTTCTTCTCCCACTTATGTCTCATTTTTCCTTCTCCTCCTCCTCCTTAAAAAAAAAAACAACCTGACTTTGAAGAAAACACCTTTTTGCTCCCCCTTCTTCATCCCTCACAACCCCAAAGGAACAAAATGACAAGGACCACAAAAAATCAGACACCTTATTGACCTTATTGGGTTGATGACCTTATTGGGAAATATCTGATGAAAGAAGATTTTTGTTTATACAGGACTACAACACTGACAATAGCATTAGATATCTAGAACGTCAGAGCTGAAAGAGAATATAGAACATAGAATGTTAGAGCAGGAAAGTATTAGACATTATTTAGCCCAACCCCCTCATTTTATTAAAGCTGGAAATTAAGAGCTGCACATCTGGTTAGTTAGAGTTGGGCCTGGAATCTAGGTGTTGTCTGATGTCCAGCCCCCGAGCTCTTTTCAGTTATCTATGGTCTGCTGTCATAGGCCTTGAGCATTTGCCAGCAGCTTCTTTAAGGCCTCAAATAGCCTCCTTTCCTTCTGTGGCACTTAAGGGTCCCATTGGACTCCACTGATTTCTTATGGGAAAGAATGCATGGGCTGGAGAGAAAAATGTAGCAAAACTCTGTTGTAAACCTGTGGTTTCTCTATGTTTTGGTGGAACTGTCTTAGTCTTATTTTCCTGTCTTGAACATAGTGACAAATAGCCACAATTAGCTTTTAAGCCTTTCACTCTCAAACTCTTAGGTCATAGCTCTCAGTTATTAAAATTTACATATTTAAGTGCTTGCCTTCATATATATAAATTGAGCTCAGATACACCTATATGCGTTTATATTTGACTCTGTAATTTCGTATTAGGAGAGTTACCTTCCCAATCCTGTTTTGCTTATGCAAAATTAATTTTTTCCATGCATACACACTTTTGGTTATTATGTGAAGGTGGACATTCTTGTATCTGGAAAGATTTTTAGCAGCATTTAGAGAGTTTTCATGAAATGGCATGATTAAGAACTATAGGTTATGAAAAGGGATGTTATGTAATAGCTATCTTGTAATATCCAAAATAATTCTCTCATTGCCATGTTGAATTAGAAATTAAAAACATTCTCCTTAGAACAGTATTGTAAGGAGGTATGAATACTGTCATCCCCCTTTTATAGGTGAGACTTGGAGGTTCCTGGAAGTGCTATAACTTCTTCATTCTCACACTGGCAGGTGATTAGTAGAGCCAGTATCCTGAGAGTGATATTCTGATTTTAGAATCTTTCCTCCACTATACCCTATTGCCTCCAAATGAAAAGTAATGGACAACTGCATGGCACTCATGCACTTTATGGTCCAGCTAAACTGGCTTTCTTGAAATTTCTCACATGACATTTTATTTTCTTCTTCTGTGCTTAGGCACAGGCTAGCCCCTAAGCACTCCTTTCTTGTTGTTCAGTTGTGTCCAATTCTTCATGACCTTGTGGACCATACTGGCCATGGGGTTTTCTTGGCAAAGATACTGGGGTGGTTTTCCATTTCCTTCTCTAGTGAATTAAGGCAAATAGAGGTTAAGTGATTTGCTCAGGGTCATGAAGCTAATAAGCTTCTGAGGCTGTATTTGAATTCAGGTGTTCCTTTTTTTTTTTTTAAAGGCAATTGGGGTTAAGTGACTTGCTCAGGGTCACACAGCTAATGAGTGTCAAGTGTTTGTTCTGAGGCCAGATTTGAACGCAGGTCCTCCTAACTTCAGAGCTGGAGTGCTATCCACTACACTACCTAGCTGCCCCTGAATTCAGATGTTCCTGACTCCAACTAGCAATCTATCCACTGAGCCACCTAGCTGCCCCTTTTAGAATCCTTGGCATCCTTCAAAGCTAAGCTAAAAAGATGTTTGCTTCATGAAGACTTTCCTGATCTCCACCCAGCTGCTAGTGCCTTGAGTTCCTTAAAAAAAAAATTGTTGTTTTATTTTGTGTATCTTTATATTTGTATATAATTTTATTTTGTATATCCTCATATATGGACATGTTGCCTGCTCCAATGGAATGTAAGCTCTTTGAGAGGAAGGACTGTTTCATTTTGTCTTTGTATCCCCAGTGTTTAGCTAGAGTAGGAGCTTAATAGTTTTTGAGTAGTATATTAAGATAAATGCAACATAATTTTCCATGTCTTTTTGTAGAAATAAATGATTATCATCAATTTTAGTGAATTATCCTATTTGGAGGAATGAAGGAAAAAGAGGTGGGATAAGCTGTGTGATTGATACCTTTGAAACAAAGATTGGAAAATGCAAGACTATGTCTGCAATCAGGACTCGGTAAATACTGATGATGTGAAATAGCTGCCTACCTACTTGTTATGCAGAACTCCAGGTGAGTCAGATATTCCTAGACCATACTCAGGATGACCTTTACAAGTTTTATTAACTCTTTCAGGCCTCAGGTGTACCATTTATTGCACTTTGGCATTAATTTCCCGAGTCTTTGGAAAGAGCCGCTGTGCATCTCTTTAAGGCTATCTTGTTTACTCTGGAAAAGTAAATTAGAGTGTGGGAATCCAACTACCAGAGTTGTAAAGCTAATCAGCTTCTCCTTGTAGTCTCCTTTGTGGCTTCAGTGAAATTGATATATAGAAGGAAGATACCAAGAGAAGATAAAAGAATAAAACAAGTTGTAGCCTAGGTGAATCCTAGTAACTGGTTCATCTTCCCAGGAATAATCCTAAATTGACAGTAATGGCTCTTATTTATAAAGTTCTTAGCTACAGAGAGCTTGATACAAATAAAAAGGGTCAATAGGATGTTGGAACTCAATATAAGTAGGGATAGATCCCTAATTGCTCTCGATGAATTCAAGTCAATTCCAGACAGACTATATCTGGGTACTGAAAGAGGTGGTAGAAGTGACTCCTGTGTCCATCCCCTCTCTCTCCTGACCCCCAGCCACCTTTGAAAGATTGTGGGGAAAGGGAAAGATATTTTCAATGGAAAGAAGAACAAATGTGCTCATCTTCACAGAATGGAAGAGATAAATTTAGGACTTCTTTACTGAAGAGAGGCAATGTGGAATAGGAGAGGTAAGCTGACCTCAAAGCCAGGAAGACCTGAGTTCAAGTGATGCTTTGGACATTAAATGGCTTTGGAACTCTGGGCAAATCACTTAACTTTTCATTGCTCCAGGCAACTCTTTCTTTCTTCTTCTTTTTTTTTTTTGGTGAGGCAATCAGGGTTAAGTGACTTGCCCAGGGTCATACAGCTATTACATGTCAAGTGTCTGAGGCTGGATTTGAACTCAGCTTCTCTTGACTCCAAGGCTGTAGCTCTATCCACTGCTTCACCTAGCTGCCTACAACTCTCTTAAGATGAGGGTTCTTAACCTTTCTTGTGTCAGAGATCCTTTTATGGAGCCTATAGGTCTTTTCTCAGAATAATATTTTAAAATGCTTAAAATAAAATTAATAGATTACAAAGGAAACCAATTATATTGAATTAAAGATGTAATTCTTTCTCCACACAAATTCACAGACCCTTTTCCCCTGAAATTTATCCATGGACCCTTATGTTAGCAGCCTTTGTCCTGGCTATAAACTGGAGAGAAGGTGGTAGCTTTCATTGGAATTTAAGGATAGAAGGAATTTCCTCACCTAGGAGTTCCCTATACCTATGAAATGATAGCTCCAATCTCTATTCCTATCTCGAGTATAGGTGCCCTGGGCTTAGATAAAGACATGCTTCTGAAATTTGTAAATGGTCAGGGGCCTGCCTACAAGAAACAACTCATAAAATGATCACAGAATCCCAAAAGATGTCAGTTGCTAGAACATTGGGATAAACCGAACAAGATGGAATCTAAATAAGAATAAATGTAAAGTCTTATGTTTGGATTTAAAATCAATTTAAAAACTACATGGTAGAGAAGGTATGGCTATACAGGAGTTTGTCTGAAAAAGATCTTGGGGTTTTAGTGGTCTGAAAGCTCAATAAGTCAACAGGGTAACACAGAAGTTAAAAAATAAAGCTAATGTGATTTTAGGTTACATAAAAAGAGGTGTAGTGTCAAAAGTGAGGGGAATCATAGACCTTTGATATTTAGCAAGTCAGACTGCATCTGGAGATTGTGTTAATTTCTGAGTGGTAAATTTTAGGAAAGATGTTGACAAGCTGGATAGTGTTCACACAAGGGTGATCAGAATGGTGACGGTTCCTGAGCTTATGCTACATTGAGGATAGGTTGACAGAAATGGGAATGTTTTGCCTAGAGAAGATGATAGTTATCTTTAAGTATTTGAACGGCTGTCATGTGAAAGAGGGATTAAACTTGTTCTGCTTTGGCCCCAGAGAGCAGAATTTAGAGCAATGGGTGGTAGGTGCTGAAAGGCAGATTTATGCTTCATTGGAAGAAAAACTTCCTAATAATTAGAGTCATTCAGAAGGGATATCTTGGGGAGGCTGGGAATTCCTTCTGGCTTTGAGGCAAAGACTAGATGCCTACCTGTATTGTGGGGGAAAATTATTTTTCAATTATGGACATTCATGGTTTCTGGGGTTCCTTCCAACTCTGAAATTATGCAGGCAAGGGTTTCAGAGGTAGAAAGGACCTGAAAGATTATCATATCCAACCACTCATTTCACATAAAAGGAAACTGATGGGTAGGTCATAGAAATGGTAAGCATTCAGATAAGAATCAATTGTTAAGGGCCTGTTATGTGTCAGATGCTTTATGAGAGCCATGGGTATACAAATTAAAAAAAATGAAACAATCCTTACTCTCAAGGAGCCTGTGTTATAGAGCCAGAATTAAAACCCAGGTGCTCTGACTTCAAATCCAGTGTTCTTGTCACTACTGAGCTAATTATAGGGAGAAATAGCTTAGATGGAGCGGGAGGGAAATATAACATGTAAACAGGTTGTGTGTGTGTGTATGTGTGAGAGAGACACACACTCACACACACAGACAATTAGAAGAGTAGGGAGAAAGTTATAACAAGTAGAGAAGGCCTAGAAAAAGCTCCCTTGTGGGATGTGGCCCATGAGTTGCACCTTGAAGGAAGTTAAGGATTCTAAGACCTAGAGGTAATGAAGGAGAACAATTAAGGCATAGGGTATATACTTTGTAAAATTTAAAACAACAAAACCAACAATACAGAGGCAGGGTGTGGAGTACTGAGCTGGAGGAAAAGCTGTAGGTAGGTCAGTTTGGTTGCAATATATGAAGGGAAGTAACATTCAATAATCTTGAAAATGTCTGGAGACAATTATGAAGGGCTTTAATAGTCAAGTTTGGAGTTTATGTTTAACTCTAGAGGCGGTAGGACGCTACTGAGGTTTCTGGGACTGCAGGCAGAATGATGTGGTCAGACATGTATGTAGGAAAAATTATTTTGGCAGCTAGGTGAAGGATGCTTTGGAGAGGGGAAAGACTGGTTGCAGAAACCAGTTAGCAGCCTCTTAAAGTAGTTCAGGTAAGAGGTGATAAAGAGTCTGAACTAGGGTAGTGGTCCTGTGAGTGGAGTGAAGAGGATGGATGTAAGAGATGTAGTCCAGTTAGAATTGACTAGACTTAGTAATTGGATATGGAGGGTAAGGGAGATGGAAGAGTCAAAGACAAGATTACAAGGTTGAGAAGCTGGGTTACTGGCACTATGGTGGTACATTTAATGGACAAAGGGAACTTTGGAAGAGAGATAGAGTTTTGGGGGATGAGGTGAAAGGGGGTGGTATGATGTTGGGCTCCATTTTGGACATGATGATTTTGAGATGCCTGCTAATTGAAATGTTGTGATATGGGACTGGAGCTTAGGAGAGATAGGGTTGGATATGTTTATCTGGGAGTCATATGCATAGAGATAATAACCAGAAGTGATGAGATTACCATGAGTAACTTTTAGAAAGAGAGATGGAGCCTTGGGGAATACTCATTGTTAGGGGTTGAGATATCCATGATGATCTAGTAAAGGAGAGAAAGTAAGAGTAGTCAGACAGTCAAGAGACCCAAGAGAGAGTAACAGTTCAACTACAATAACAACTCAGGGCCAGTGGCATGAGTTTTGTTTAGGGACTAGGAACTTAAATTAAACATTTTTTCAATTACTGAAATCTGTATTCTCTCCCTCCTATCTCCCCATCCTTTGAAAGAGAAAGAAAAATAAAACCCTTGTAATAAATATGCATAATCAAATGAAACAAATTTGTATAAAAAAAAGTCTCACTCTGAACCATGAGTCCATCGCCTCTCTCAGTGGATGAGTGCTTCATCATGAGGCCTTTGCAATTGTGTTGATCAGAGTTCTTAAGTCTTTCAAGGTTGTTTATTTTTATATTTTTATTATTGTATAAATTGTTCTCCTGGTTCTTCTGTTCTCTCATGCTGCATCAGTTCATACAGGTCCAGAACTTAAATTTACCCTGTTGTTTGCTGTGTGGCCTTGATTCCTCTGTAAGATGTTTTCCTGAATAAACAGCTACAACTCTTCCAAACAAAAAAGTTTTATCAAACATCCCAATCACTGTAATTTTTTCCCTGGTTAACTGGGAACCAGGGAACTCCAATTCCTTTGGTGTCAACTCCAAAGCAACTCTATATTCTTTCTTCGTTGAGAATTGAATGGATGGGAAAAAAATCTTCACATCCTACAAACATAATTTTGAAGGTGGTATTTTACCAGTATAGCATATCAGAATTTGGTATTGATGAATTATTCTGTTTTCAACAAAAGAAAAGAATAAACATGCAAATATGAAATTGCTAATCAGGATGGAATTCTTGGTAACTGTGGTTGGAATTGACAGTGGAACTTCAGGTAGATTATCTCACTTATTATAATTATAACTCATGCTTACATGATACTTCACTGCTCTAAAGTCCTTTCCTCACAGTCCTAGGACATAGGAAATACAAATATTATTTCCACTTTACAGATGATGAAATGGGAGCTCATCTAGGAGGGCACAGCCTTTTAAGTATTAGATCGTGGTGACTGAAAAAACCAATCTTCTTTCCACTATCCTTTGGCTGCCTTTTTACTAGGTCACTGAATCGTAGTGTAGTTCTTACCATATTTCTTCAGGTTCAGGCTGAAAGGGAGATGAAAGATGGCACACATCTGTTCTGGGAATCTGTTCTGTGGTGTTTATGGAGTCTACATTTTGCCAAAATGATCCTTTGTGTCCAAAGCTATACATTCTAAGGATGGAGCAAGCAAAGTGTCTTCACTCTGTCGGGATGCAAGGCCCCTTCAAGGTGCTCTGTCCTTGAAAGTAGAGTCTTTGATTCTTTAGTAATCTCTTACTTCCTGAATCTCTCAGACTACTTTGACTTTTCACATGCAAAGCATATTCTCTTTGTGTAAAGTACGAATTTTATCTGACTTGTTTTATTGTAAGTTTCTTGAAGGCAAGGATTTGTTATTTTTCCATCTAGGAATCTGAGCACAGTGTATTGGAAAAAGGCATTGACTATAGATTAGTTTTAAATGGCCTTTTAGCTGAAAACTCTTAGAAACTTAAGACCTGGCAGGGACCTAAGAGACCACCCCTTTATTCTTCAGATGAGGTGTCTGAAACCCAGAAAGCGAGAGTGTATTGTCTAATTCTATTTTTCCAACTCAATCTTGATCTCCTTTCCATGTCCTCCTGTTCTAATTACACACTTAGGGGACAGTTAGATGGTGCAGTGGATAGAGCACCAGCCCTGGAGTCAGGAGTACCTGAGTTCAAATCTGGCCTTTGACACTTGGCACTTACTAGCTGTGTGACCCTGGGCAAGTCACTTAACCCTAATTGCCTAAAAAAATGTAAAAAAAAAATTACACATTTGGGAAATGGGCACAAACTATTACTACCCTCCAAACCAAGGTGATATTTGAAGAGGTAGTGTTGCTTAGTAGACAGAGCCTTGAAGTCAGGGTCAGGAAGACCTGGGCTTCAATCTCACATGACACACTAGTTGTGATCCTGGACAAGTCACTTAATGTTTTCTGAGCCCCAGTTTCTTGCTGTGTAAAATGGGGTTAGTAATAGTACCTATTGTGGTTGCTGCAGGATCAAGTGAGATAACATATGTAAAGGGCTTTGCAAACCTTTAAAATAGAAATGTGAATTATTACTACATTTAATATTAAAAAGAAAAAACAAAACAAAACTATTTTACTCAGTTGAGCTGAGCTGTAGTGCTATCTTCTAAGAATTTACTAGTAGTCTCAATCAGTACAGCTTGAACCATTTTTGTTACTCTTGATTTAGCTTAGCGAAAGGAAGATGAACATCTTGAAATGTTCTAGGAAAGTAGGACTGTTGCCATTTTTAGCCTCCTAGATACTTTATTTTTTTTCCCCTGACTCTATAGTCAATAACATATAGGATATCCTGGGAGATAAGAAAGAGGTTATGGGAGAAAGTGAGTACTGAACATTCTATATTTAGACATTTGACTATTTTTTTCCCTTCAAAAATACATTTGTAGTGATATATTTTGGTTTTACATACATTAACTACATTTCCCCTTGTGTGTATCTCTCTGTCCTCCCAAAAAATGTAACAGATTTTTTTTTTTTTTTTTGGCGAGGCAGTCAGGGTTAAGTGTCTTGCCCAGGGTCACATAGCTAGTGAGTACCAAGTGTCTAAGGCCGAATTTGAACTCAGGTCCTCTTGACTCCAGGGCCAGTGCTCTATCCACTGTGCTACCTAGTTGCCCCATTACAGATTTTTTTTAAGAACAAGAAAGAAAAAAAAAAACAGTCAGCAAAACTGATTAATGCATAAAAAATTTAGACATTATATGCAGTGTTCCACACCAGTGGATCTCTCACCTCTACAAGGTATGGGAGGTGTCTTCTTATATCTTTCCTTTGCGACTGTGCTTGTTTTTTTGTAATTTTGCATCATTCATTTCCAGTTATGTTGTGGTTTTTCTTTCCATTTGTTTTGTTGTAGTCATTGTATATATTGTTTTCTTGGCTCTGCTAACTTCACTCTGCATCAGTTCATGCAAGACTTTCCGTGCTTCTCAGTAGTCCTTATATTTGACATTTCCATTACGTTTGTGTACTATAGTTTGTGTAGCTGTTCCCAATCTGCATATACTTTGTTTCCTGTTCTTTGCTACCACCAAAAAAATGTGGATTATAAATTTATATTTTGGTGTGTATGAGAACTTTATTTTTATGAATAACCTCCTTTGGGTAGAGGAATCTCTACATCAAAGGTATGGAAATTTTAGCCATTTTATTTGCAAAATTCCAAAGTAGTCATACTAATTCATTGCTTAACCAACAATGTACTAGTGTGCCTATTTTTCCACAACCCCCTTCAGTACTGACTTTCCCCATCTTTTTTCATTCTTGCCAATTTTCTGGTTGTGGGGTGAAACCTCAGGGTTGTTTTTATTTTATTTCTCTTAATATTAGTGATTTGGAGTATTCTTTACATAGTTACTGTTTGTTTATGTCTTTGACCATTTATCTGTTGGCTTTTGTTGACTATTAAATTACATTTCCCAGCCTTGTCCTTAGCATGCAGTTGACTATCCAGCTACCATCCTTATTCTCATCTTGTTTCAAATGGTACCTTGTAACCTGCCCTTTGTCAACAGGCAATCACAACATCACAAAGACTTAAGTGAAGACCAGATTTATTACAAGAGAAATGGACATGCATGTGGAATCCAAAGAGTTCACCACAGTCTTTACAGAAGTTTGCTAAATATGACAGTATAACAAAAGGAGGAGGAGAAAACAGGAAGGAGTGTGACATGGGAGGGGAGAGGTGCAGTAACCTCTCCCAAAGGGGAGAAGCAAGGTGATGGCACAAGCTACATTCTTTTCCCTTGGGAACTGCTAGACCATGAAGATAGAAGGGTCTGCTTATCTGCAAAGGACCCCAGCTGTACAAGCATTTTTCCCAGTCTGGTACAGACTGGCTGACACCTGTCTTGCCTCCCAAGGACACACAGGGAATCCAGCTTGAGGTGCAAACAACAAATTATGTCAGCTGGGGGGTGGGGCTTTGTCCTTGATACATTCAGGGTCTCCTGAATGCTCTGGGTCCACTGTTTCTGGAAAATATGGCAACTAAAAACAAAAAAACCAAGTTCCGGGTACCCCTTAACAGCCCTTAACATCTCATACCTCCAAGCGGTACCTTGTACTCTGCCCATGGATCTTCGAACTCTGATACATGAGCTGGCTGCCTTGACTTCCTGTACGTCTCAATTAAAATCTCATCTTTCACTGGGAGCCTTTTACAATTTCTCTTAATTCTAGTCTTTTCCATTTTAAAATTATTTCTTATTTATCCTGCCTATAGCTTGTTTGTATGTATTTGTTTACTTGTTGTCTTTCCCTTTAGGTTGTAAACTCCTGAGGGCAGGGCCTGTCTTTCATCTCTTTTTGTATCCCTAGCACTTAGCACAGTGCCTGCATCTTAGTTGGTGCTTAATAAATGTTTATTGACTGATTGGCATATAATGTTTGCTTTAAAGAAGAAAAAACTGCTTCTGCTCTTTGTAATTAGTACATTAAAATACCCACAGTGCTATAGGTTTTTAAAATTATTGATTTTAACAATATTTACTTTTTAAAAGTGTTATTCTTACCTTTTTTTTGACACTTTCAGTTTTATTAATGGGTTTTGTTTTTACGTTATATTACAGATTACTTCTAGAGAGAATATATTCCTCACTGAATTGTCTTTTAACAAATAAAAATAGTTAAGTACAATTGACTTACAGAATGACTTCATTTGACTGCATATACAACATTCTGTACCCCACTCTCTCCCCAAATGTGGAAAGTGAGTTTTTATTGTTCTCTGAGACCAAGATTGGTAATTGCAGTGAATCTCCATTCAGCTCCCTTTTGGTGTTGTTCTTGTATACATTCATTTAGTCATTTTGTCTACTACTTTTTGTTAGCATAAAATTTCATAGGTTTGGACATTGGATAATACATATTGTCCTATGTATTAAAATGATTCTGATTGTTAGTCTAGAAATATTAAACTGTTACTCAGAGGAAAAATAAATAAGATAATCTACCAGTACTTTGATGATACACAATTGTATTCTATTTTACAAAGTCTTTGATAAAAATATAATTTGTAGATTGTTGCGTTTACCAAATTGGATGAAAGCCTAAAACCACAGCATTTTGCATGCTGTAATAAATTAGCACTACTCTCAGGCAGAAGACCTAAAGTTCTGGCTCAGTTAGATACTTTCTAAGCTCTGGGGCAAATTATATCACTTCTCTGGGCCTCAGTCTCCAGATTTGTAAAATGAAGAAATGATACCAATTCATTATGATTTTACTAATTGTCTCAGGGATGGTGTATGGTAAGTGCTTTGTAGATCTTAAGCAGATATAGAAATGTACTCTATTAATTTTTTATCTTGTAAACTAAAAAAAAAAGTAATTATGTTACCTAAATTATGTTACCTAAATTTCTGAGGACCCATATAAATCCTCAGTTTCCCCACCTGTAAAATGAGGAGACTTGACTAGGTGATGTCTTAAAAGTTTATTCAGCTCCAGAATCTATGGTCCATGGTGGAAGAAAGAAAAGAAACTGTCAAATTTGAGGAAGAATGGAGGGAGGCCCATATTCTATTTCCTTTACCAGAGTTTAAATAACTCTGCTGTACAATTGTGTGGTATTCGTTATTGAAAGCCACCCTGCTTTTCAAAAGTCAGGTCATGAAATCCTAGAAAGGAATAGAGTCTAAAAGGAAAGGAAGTTGCTGTATAAACACTGCCTTCTTTATAAAGAGGTCCCAGATACTATCTTTTGACATCATACTTTTAGTAAACCTGGGATAGATCTGTTATGACAAAAGATGAAGCTGTATTTAGTTAAATCATTACACTGGCATGAAGGTATACTTAGCACAGCCTTGTCACTTGTCCTTTTAATGTACTTTGTCCCATTTAATACACCAGTTGAACCAGAAATTCCTGTTTGGATTATTAGACTTAAATATCATTTAGATGACTTACTTAGTGGGTGTCTGGAGAAGCCATGAATCCAATGCCAGTAAAATTCATAATGGAGGAAAGGATGGAGAGAGGAAGAAAATTTTCTCCTAACATTTTGATAGCTTTTTTGTATTAATACCATAACCCTTTCTTTTAAAGAGCTGTTTGAGAATTCTCAAGAGATTTTCTTTAGATGATTTGCAAGTTGGGATTCTGTATTTAATCACATGGTAGGAAGCAAAGCAATTGAGACTTTTAGCCAAATGAAAATCACTTTCCTTAAGTTTGGTTTCAGATAGATTCCATTCGTCTTAACTGGATAATTATTTCCATGTGTCCCTTCCTATTAATAGACTTACAGTAGTTATTCATGAATTGCTACCAAAACTTGCTGTTTTGAGTCAGTTGTTAAGTTTATGTTTTCAAATTCTGAATTATTTTTGTCTGAGATAATAAAGTCATTTAAATCTGTAGAGACATAGCAGAGGTATATTCAGCCATGTAATGTAGCTCAAATTTATCCTCTATCAAATTTGAATTGTTTTCCAACTTCCTTTTAGACTAGATGCTTTCAGAAGGGGAGAAATGACTGACTGGATTAGGAAGAGTTTAGTGCTTTGGAGAGACACAGAAGCATAGTGCATTGATTCCTTCAAGGTAATTAGAAGAGACCAAGTGTAGTTTCTGTTCTCTCTGGTTATTTCCCTACACTGTATAACTGGTACTAGTTGAACAACCTATAAATAGAATAGAAGTAGAGAGGTAAGTACAGGCACGAAGAAAACCTAGCCCAAACCTTGGGACTGGATATGTTCCTCAGAACTTTAAGCTTCATTTTTAGCTAGAGGAGATTAGGGAAGAGGTGGTATTTCAAAAGGGCCTTAAAAGATTGCAATAGGCAGAGATGTAGAGGGTATGCTTACCAAGCATTCAAGATCCTGTAGAGATAGATTTGGGAATAGACAGTATGACTTAGTGGAAAGAGCACTGGTTACAGAATCAGAACCTGAATTCAAATCCAACTTTATGGTTGCTACCTGTGTGACTTGAGACATCAGTTCATTATTTGTAAAAAAAGGTAACTGAACTGGATGGCCTCTGAAGCTAAGTGTCACAGTGGATAGAATACTGGGCCTGGAGTCAGGAAGACCTGAGTTCCAATCCTATTTCAGATATGTCTTAGCTATGTGAACTTGGGCAGGTCATTTAAAAAACCTTGACTCCAGTTTCCTCAACTGTAAAATGGTGATAATAATAACATTTACCTTCTAGGGTTGTTATTGTGAGGATCAAATGAGATAATATTCGTAAAGTGTTTTTACTATGTAATTGCTAGTTATTACTACTATTACTGCTGCTACTGTAACCTGGATGGGTCAGTGGGGGTTTTGGGGGTGTTTGGTAGGTGGTGATATTCATTTGTTTCAGTCATGTCCAACTCTTTGTGATCCCATTTGAAGTTTTCTTGGCAATGATATTGGAGTGGTTTGCCATTTCCTTCTCCAGCTCATTTTACAGATGAGGAAACTGAGGGCAGTAGGGTTAAATGACTTGCCCAGGGTCATATAGCTGGTGAGTATATGAGACTAGATTTGAATTCAGGTCTTCCTGACTTTGGGTCTGGTGCTCTATCCACTGCTCCACCTAGTAACAACTTCTGGGAAAATATATATAAATATAAATATATGCATATGTATATACACATATATAAATACACACATATGCACACACAATACATGTATGTACACATGGTTATACACACGTATGTATACACATATGCACACGCATATCATATATGTGTCTCTGTGTTATATGTGTGTCTGTATATATGTGTGTGTGTAACGTTAGAAGCTTTCCTTACCTTCCTTACCTATACTTTGTTGGTTAGTTCACATTTAGAATATCATGTTCAGTTCTCAGGACCACACTTTTTTTTTTAGGCAGTCAGTGTTAAGTGACTTGCCCAGGGTCACACAACTGTTAAGTGAAGGGATTTCAACTTCTGTCCTCCTGACTTCAGGGCTGCTGCTCTATCAACTTCGCCACCTAGCTGCCCCACAACCACATTTTAAAGACACTGACAAGCTGTTGAGTTAGGTCAGAATGGTGTGTAGACTTAAAATTATGTTATATGAAAAATAGTTGAAGGAACTAGGGATTTTAGCCTGTCAACGAAAAGTGTGTGTGTGTGTGTGTGTGTGTGTGTGTGTGTGTGTAAAGGGAGAGTACATAATCAGTCTTATAATATTTTAAAGACTCTCATGTGCAATGAGGATTCGCTTTATTCTTTGTAACTTTAGAAGGCAGAACCAAGACCTGTGGGTGAGTGATACAGGTATCCCGATTTTGGCTCAATATAAGGAAAAGCTTTTTTTTTTTTTTAATAATAATGTCTAAACATGAAATAGGATCCTTTATGAATTCCCCATCAGTAAGAAGTAATTAAGTAGAGGTGCATGACCACTTGTGAGTGATGCTGAAGAGGAGATTTTTGTGTCATAACACAAATAGATAATAGTTTTAGAGCTGAAAGGCATGTTAAAAGTAATCTAATACAATCTTCTCAGTTTTTAGATCAGGAAATTGCAGCCAAGAAGAGGTTAAGGAAGTGCCCATGGTCACCCAGATAATAAACAGCAAAGTTGGAATTTAAACCCACGTCTTTTAACTCTACATAGAATGTTCTTTCTACTCAACTGACCTGTCAAGGTAGGAAGTTAGAATAGCCAATTTTGAGGTCCCTTCCAACTGTTGAAGTTCTATGCTTCTATCCAAGGAGCTGTCCAACTTCCTTTGTGTAAGGAAGCATTTCATATCATTTTATGACTGCTTGTCACTTTCTTGTACTTAGTTAAACTTATTCTTAATTTGTAATTTATTGAATATGGGATTTTCATCATCCTGTAAATACTGCAGAGAATTTTAAGTAAATGAGTGAACTGATTCATAGTGTAATGAATTTCTTACACATAGCAGGTATTCAGTCAATGTTGAGGTGAATTGGATTGTGATTTGAAGCAGATATGGTTATGTTGACATGTCATTTTGTGTAAGCCCTTTCAAGTCACAGAATCCGAGTTCTGAGGGACTTTGGCCATCTTATCCAACCTGTGCATTACAATCTACACATGTTCATCCAGCTTTTCAATTCAATTCACTAAGCATGAATTAAGCATCTACTGTGTTCCAAGCCTTTGCTTGAAGATCTGTGAAGGGGAGTCCACATTCTCTATGGGCAGCCTATGCCACTTTTGGATAGTTTTAATGATTAGGAAGTTTTTCCTTGCATGCAGACTAAATCATCTTCTCTGCAGCAGCCTCCCACTGTGTTGGGTTTTATGTCTCATTTAAAAACTTAAATACCTTATTTACATAACCATGACTACAGGTAATGAGTGTGTGGCATTTGTTATGGAAAATAACTGTGCAATAATTAAACTTCCAGCATGAGATTGATCTTGTAATCATAATAGTAACTTACATTTATTCAAGGCTTTACGGTTTCAAAGCACTGTCACATTATTTCATTTGACTCTCACAACCACCCTGTTATCAAGAGCAAGTAATATTGTTACCATCCCATTTTACAGGTGAAAAAAATTAAGCCCAGAGAGAGGAAAGTGTCTTATTTAAGGTCACAAAGCTAGTAAGCAGCAGAGCTAGAATGGCAATCTAGGTCTTAGGACTTTGTGTCTAGTGCTTTTTTGGAGGCTGGTTTTTTATGTTACTTTTGTTTACAGATACGTTTTTTACCTCCCCAGAGAGCCATTTCTTATACCGAAGAAGACAAAAGAGAAAGAGAGAAAAAAGTAGTTCAGCAAAATTAACCAAATACATCCGTGGTTTCTAACAGTATAAACAGAGTTCCATACTCATAGGTGTCCACTTCTGTGCAGAAAGGAGGGAGGTGCATTTTCCCTCCTCTCCTTTAGGACCAAACTTAATGTTTATAATTACACGGTATTCAGTCTCATTTTATTTTTCATCATGTTTATATTGTTGCAGTCATTATGTATATTGTTTTCCTGGTTCTGCTTACTTTTTCTTACTCAGTTCATACACATCTTCCCATACAAATCTTCTAAAAGTAACATTCCATTATGTTAATGTAATTAAGTGCTCTTTCTAATATGCCCAAGAAAAAAACAACAGAGCTCTTTTCCCCAGGAAAAAAAATGCATTTCTTTATTAGCTGGTATCCAATCACCTGTCTTTCCCATTAGGGAAAGACAGCATAGGGCTGAGTCGTTTAAAGGTAATCGAAAGGACATTCAGTACATCTTCCCTTGCTGGAGGGGCTGCATTACATATTACAAATTGATACTGTGTCTGCCACAGGCTGAAGATTCTCTAATTGCTATAGCCTGTGACTCGCAAACCAACATTGTATTGATCTCTTTAAAACAGCCACAATACTACATTTCTAACCCTGCTAGGCAATTTATATTTGTTGGGTTTGAGTTTTTCTTGAAGCCAACCAGAGAATCTTTTCTTTGAATTAGAGTGGATTGTGTGGTGCTAAATTACTTAGCTGAGAACTTGTGGCATTTTGGGGCTTAGCCTGAGAAGTATGCGCCCTCAGTAATAGGTATTTTCTTCAGAGTAAGGGCCATTGTGGCTGTAGGACCATACAAACTATGCCATTTACAAAAATACTGTGAAATAGCATTGAGATGGAATATTTTCCTGGGGAGTACTTTCATTTTCTTTTTTTAAAAATATTTTTCTTTTTAAAAATAATTTATTTTCCCACAATTACATATAAGGACAATTTTTAAAATTTATTTTTAAAAAATTTTGAGTTCCAAATTCTTTCACTTCCTAATCCCTACCTGAGACAGTAAGCAATTTGATAATAGGTTATACATGTGTGATTTTGCAAAACATATTTCCATATAAATCATGTTGTAAAAGAAGACAGACCAAAAAAATGAAGAAAAAAAGTTCAAATGGTATGCTTCGATCTGTATCAGTTCTTTCTCTGGATGTGGATAATATTTTTCATCGTAAGTCCTTTGGAATTGTCTTGGATCATTGTATTACTGAGAATAGCTAAGTCATTCACAGTTGACCATCATACAGTATTGCTGTTACTGTGTACGATGTGTTCTTGGTCTGCTCGTTTCACTTTGCATGTTTGTGCAGGTCTTTCCAGTTTTTTGTGAAGCCATTCCATTCAACATTTCTTACAGCACAATAGTATTTCATCACAATCACATACCGCAACTTGTTTGGCCATTCCCAAATTGATGGGCACCCCATCTACTACATAAAGAGCTCCAGAAATATTTTTTGTACAAATAAGTCCTTTTAAAAAAATAAAAAAATTTTTGATGCCTTTTTTTGGTCACCATTATTTCTGCGTATGCTATATATCGCTCAGCATAGAACTCTTCCTTGTAGCAAAGCAAACCAAAGGTCAGTTAGCAAAACTGATTTACTTAATGACATGTCTGAAATTACATGAAGTTTTCGTATACTTCATCCCCTATCTCTCGACAGATATGAAGGTGGTATTTTTTTGTTATGTCTTCTCCAGCAATAAGATAGGTCATTATGGTTACTCAGAACTTGGTTTGCTTATAATGTGCTTTTTGTTTGTGGTATTATGTGCATTGTGTTCTTGGTTCTCCTTACTTGTCTGTCATGGATTCATCCAAGTCTTTTTTATCTAAATTCTTTATATTTGTTATTTCTGAAGCTTGGTGACTTTTCTTTCAGATCTGCCGTGCATGGGATTTTTTTAAAAAAGGAATTTTTATTCATGTTTCTTGTTTTTACATAATCTTTATTTCTCAACATATCCCTCACCCTTTTACCCCACCATTACCCTTGTAATAAAAAAGAAAGAGAAGGAGTAAAGGAGTAAACCAATCAACACATCCTCAGTGTTTGACAGTATATGCCATATTCTATACCTTTCTCATGAATATATACATATTCTCACCTTTGCATGAAAGGGAGAGGGGTAAATCTTCTTATCTCTTCTACCAGACTAAGCTTGATCATTGTGATTACAAAGCATTACATATTTTTCTTCTTTTTGTTTATGCTGTTGTAGTCACTGTATATATTATTTTCCTTGTTCTACTTACTTCATTGTGCATCAGTTTATATGTATTTGCATCCTTCATATTTCTTTGTTAATTACAGTGCAGTAATATTTCATGATTTTCATGTACCATAATTTAGCCATTCCACAATTGATTTGGTATGGAATTATTAACAGCATAAAGAAATGATGACTTCCCTTTTCTTCTTGCCACCCAAAGGAACTTTTCCCATCCCCCTTTCCCCTTCTAAGCAATAAAAGATATCTGATAAGGGATGTCATAACTCTTTTCCTACCTCTATCCTTAATTTACTACTGAGACAATGGATTGCA
This sequence comes from Vombatus ursinus, assembly GCF_900497805.2. Lineage (NCBI taxonomy): Eukaryota > Metazoa > Chordata > Mammalia > Diprotodontia > Vombatidae > Vombatus > Vombatus ursinus. Next base: position 21,767,688 of record NW_020940358.1, read on the forward strand.
ATGAGACAGAAATATTACTGAATTGGGAGTTAGGAAACCTATGTTTTAATCTTGACTCTGTGATTTAGGAGCTGTGTAACTTTGGCCAAGTCCTTTCGTCTCCTCTGGGCCTTGGTTTCCTCATCTCCAGAATAGGGGAATTGGATCAGATGATATCTAAGGCCCCTTTCAGTATTTAGAAGTCCTATGAAACTTGTAAACTTAAATCTACATTACATCTTATGGATCCTTGATGGCTAAGCTATATCTAATATACCTTAACAAAACAAATAAAACCCTGTCTTATTTCTCTCCCTTTATTCTTCCCCTCCCCACCCCCACACTCCTATCCTGAAAGTCACTGAAGCTAGAAGCAATCTACTTTAGAACATTTTTAGTCAGATACATCCTGGTCTAAGTGAATTGCTACAGAGTTATTAATAGATAAGAAAAAAAGATGTCATTCTTACTTGGAAATCTAGTCAAGTTCTTTCAGTCACACCAGTCTCTTTAAATCTTTATTATTTGGGAGAAGTAGAAACACCTTGGACTTAGATGGCCCCCAGAATGAAAATAACCTTAGCCAGTGTTTTATTATTATTATTGTTATTGATATGATTAGGATTATGTAGTTGTTTCTTTCCTTTTTTTAATTGAATTTTATTTTATTTTTAAATTGGCACTTTCTCCTTTCTACCTCCCCTGTCTTCCCCCCATGGGAAAGCAAGAAATACAGAACCTACCAATTTCTGCATTGATCACGTCCAAAAAAAGTCTTAATCTGTACTCTTAGTCTTTCGTCTCCCCATCAGATGGGATAGCATGTTTCATAATGAATCTGCTGAAATTGTGGTTGCTTCCATTATGGTGATCAAAATTTCTAAGTCTTTCAAAGCTTGTCTTTACAGTATTGATTCTGTGTTCTCTTGGTTCTGTTTACCTCAGTGCATCAGTTCATACAAGTCATGCCAGGTTTCTTTGAATCCATCCCCTTCATAATTTTTTATGGCACAATAATATTCACTCCTGCTGCCTGATCTGGATTTCATGATCTCTAGCAACTTGTCATTCTGCAAGATGAGATCAACTCTGAAATACATACCTTTTCAGTACCTCTTGGGCTCCTCTCCCCTTCTGGTTGGAGAGAGTGGGAGGTGGACATCTGGGAGCTCCCCTCAGACCCTCTATCATATCCCCCTGGTTTATCTCCTGGATTTCATCTTCTCCAGAAACTCATTATTCTGTAAGATGAATTTAACTAAGTCACACCTCCTATCAGATCATTTCCCACTCCCCATGCCGAGTGTTCTTCCCACTCCTTTTCAGCTTCTTTTTGTGTGTTATCTTTACCCATTATATTGTGAGTTCCTTGAGGGCCTGGACTGTCTTGCATTTTTCTTTGTATCCCTAGCACTTAACACAGCCTGGCAAATAGTAGGCAATTAATAAGTATTTTTTGACTCTGACCCTAGTGCCCCATCACATTCATATACCATAACTTGTTCAAGTATTTCCCAACGGGGGTAGCTAGATAATGCAGTGGAGAGAGCCCTGGGTTTGAAGTCAGGAAGACATCTTCCTGAGTTCAAATCTGGCCTCAGACACTTACTAGCTTTGTGACCCTGAGCAAGTCACTTAACTCTGTAGGTTTCAGTTCCTCATCTGTAAAATGAACTGGAGAAGGAAATGACTGAAATGACATTTCCCAGTTGATGGGCTGCCCCTTAATTCCTAATTCTTTGCCACCACATAAAAAAGCTTCTACAAATATTTTTGTAAATATGGGTCCTTTTCCTTTTTTATTTCTAATCTGTTTAGGGTTTAGACCTTATAGTGATATTGATGGTTTAAAGAATATGCACAGTTTACTAACTATTTAGGCATAGTTCCAAATTTCTTTTCAGAATGGCTAGACCAGATCACAATTTTATTAACTATGCATTAATGTACCAGTTTTCCTATACCCCTTCCAGCATTTATAATTTTCCTTTTTTGTCAACTTTGCCAATTTTCTGTGTGTGAAGTGAAATCTCAGTTATTTTAATTTGCGTTTCTCTAATTATTAGTGATTTTGAGCATTTTTTCCAGTTATTAATAACTTAGATTTTTTTCCTCTGAAAACTATTTATATCCTTTGACTGTTTGTCAAATATATTTAAATCAGGTCCTTATATGTCTTAGAAATAAGACCATTATCAGAAAAACTCACTACAAAGATTTCCCCCCCCATTTATCTGCTTCTTTTCTAATTTGAGGTGCATTGATTTTGTTTGTACAAAATCTTTTTAAGTGTACATGATTGTAATTTTTAATTTTACCTTTTGTGATTGTGTCAATTTTTTGTTTGGTCATGAACTTTTCCCTTATCCATAGATCTATTATATAATTTCTTCCCTACTCCTCTAATTTGTTTATAATGTCACCCTTTATGTCTAAATCAGATACCCATTTAGAACTTATTTCAGCATGTGGTATAAGACATTGGTCTATACCTAGTTTTGTCCATACTGCTTTACAGTTTCTCCAACAGTTGTGTTAAATAATGAGTTCTTACCCCAATAGCTGGGATTTTGGGGCTTATCAAACACTAAGCTACTATGCTTATTTTCTTCTCTATAATGTGTACTAAATCTGTTCTGCTGATCAACCTTTCTATTTCTTAACCAGTACCAAATTGTTTTGATAATTGTTGCTTTGTAGCATAGTTTGAGATCTGGTACAGCTGGGCCCCCTTCCTTCTCTTTTTTTTTCATAAATTCCCTTAATATTCTTGACGTTTTGTTCCTCTAGATGAATATTGTATTATTTTTTCTATCTCGATAAATAATCTTTTGGTAGTTTGGGCATGGCATTGACTAAGGGAATTAATTTAGGTAATATTATAATTTTTATTATGTTGTTACAGTCTACCCCTGAACTATTAATATTTCTCCAGTTATTTAGATATCCTTATTTCTGTAAAGAGTGCTTTGTAATTGTATGCATATATTTCCTGTTTGTGGCTTGGCAAGTAGACTCCCAAGTTTTTTATGCTTTCTATCATCATTTTAAATGGAATTTTTCTATCTTTTCTGGCTGAGATATAGAAATGCCGATGACTTATGTAGGCTTATCTTATATCCTGCAACTTGCTGAAATTGTTGACTGTTTTGATTAGTTTTTCAGTTGATTCTCCAGGGTTCTCTAAGTAAACCACTATATCATCTGCAAAAGCTGCTTATTCTGTTTCCTGTTCTTCTTTGCTTATTCCTTTGATTTCTTTTTCTTGTCTTATTGCAAGAGCTAACATTTCTAGCACTATATTTTACAATGATAGTGATAATGGACATCCTTGCTTTACCCTGATCTTACTGAAAAGATCTGTAGCTTATTCATATTACAGATAATTCTGTCTCTCACCTTTAGAAAATTACTGCTTGTCATATTAAGGAATGATACTTATATTCTTCTGTTTTCTAGGTGTTTTTTTTAAAACAGGAATGAGTGTTTTATCTTGCCAGAAGCTTTTTTTTTGCATCTTTTGATGCAATTATATGACTTTTGTTGTTCTTGCTATTAATTTGGCCAGTTTTGTTTATAGTTTTATTTATATTGAACAAACCTTACATCCAGCTTAATGATAGTGGAGGATTGTGATGTTGTTGTAGTATCTTTGATAATATTTTATTTAAAAATTTATCATCAATATTCATTAGTGATATTGGTCTATAGTTGTTTTTTCTATTTTGAATTTTCCTAGTGTAAGTATCAAGACAATATTTGTATCATAGAAGGAATTTGACAGGACCTCTTCTTTTCCTGTTTTTTTTTCAAACCATTTATGTAGTATTGGAATTAATTTTTCTTTAAACGTTTGATCAAATTCATTTGTAAGTCCATCTGGTCCTGAAATCTTTCCCTTTGGGAATTAATTTATGGCTTGTTCAATTTCTTTTTCAAAGATTGGGTTAAGCCTTCTATTTCCTGATCTGTTAATCTGGGCCAACTTATATTTTCATAAATATTCATCCATTTAATTAAATTGTTAGTTTTATTGGCATATAATTGGGAAAGGTAGTTCCTACTAATTTCTTTTTTCTTTGGTTACATTTGTAATTTAAAAAATTTTGATATCAGCAATTTAGTTATCTTTTTTTTAAGCTCCTAATTTTATTTATTAATTCAGTGGATGTTTTGCTTTCAGTTTTGTTAATCTCTTTGAGTTTCAGGATTTCTATTTTAGTATTAATTTGGTGTTTTTAATTTGTGGATTTTCTAGTTTTTTTAGTTGAATGCCCAATTCATTTCCTTTTCTTCTTCTCTTTTATTGATGAAAGTATTTAGAGATATAAATTTTCCCATCCCCAAAGTTTTGGTACGTTTTCTCATTTTTGTCAACATATTTAGCGAAGTAATTGATTGTTTCCGGCAAAAAAAAAAATCTTGTGAGGTATCTCAAGTGCAAGTATTGTGTTGTTCGGATAAGAAAACTGAGGCTCATAAATGTAAAGTAAGTTGCCCAGTTATGAAACTCTTAAGTGGAGCCTGGATTTGAACTCTTAAGTGCATTTGGCTCTTGGTATATTGAAAAGAGTGTAGTGTCTGGAGTCAGAGGACTTGACTTCATGTCCTAACTTTGTTATTTATGGGCCCTGCAATTTTGGGCAAGTCACTTAACTTCACCAGGCCTCAGTTCAAGGATTTGGTTGGACTAGAAATACTTTAACGTTACTTCTGGTTCTAAATGTATGGTCCTATGAGCTTTCTATTTAATTTTTTTCAAATGTGTTTTATTGGTACCTTTTATTTTTATATCACTGTCCTTTCTGGGTATTACTGCCTACAACCCTTTTGTGGAATTGAATTGGCTCATGTGACAATGAAAAATAGTTAGCAAAAGCAACAGATACAGTGGCTAGTGACGGTGTTAGAAGATGTATGTAATATTCTGCCTTAGTTGTCCCTGGCTCTTTGCTTAGAAGAAAGAAATATCTATTTTCCAGAAAAATTTTTTTTTTGTTCCTCCAAGTTTACTTTTCTTTTAATGATCTTTTAATTTACATTGTCATAGTCATGGTGTATATTTTTTTGGGATTCTGTTGTTCATACAGCTTTTCTCATGCTTCTCTAAATTCCTCACATTTATAATTTTTTACAAATAATTACATTCATGTGCCCCAATTTTTTCCAGCCATTTTCCAAATTTATGGGCACCTATATTTTATGTTAACATTATTTTCATTTTTACATCACATTTATTTTCAACTTTTTACCTCTTCCTCCCCTGTGCTAGTGCTATTGGCATACTACTGAGTATGGTGAATATCAAAGCAGTAACCAGGAAGTAGTCTAGAGGGAGACTCAGAAAGGAGAGTTACTGCTTCTTTTTTGAGGACACTCTTGGAACTTTGGTCCCAGGAGTACTTTCACCCCAGTCCCCTAGGTTTCCTTTTGGTCTATGTTGCCCTTAGAGCAATGGTTCTCAAAATGTGGTCTGAGGACAACTGCCAGGGTGGGTGGTCCTTGGGATCCTTTCAAAGGGATTGCATGGCAAAACTATTTTCATAATAATACTAAGACATTTTAATTTCTAATATGGTAAATGTGGATAGATCTAACCCACCTAAACAGAAGCCATTGAGGGGGGCATGTCCTCAATAATTTCTAAGTTTAAAAGGGTCAAATAAAATATTAAATGTTAAATTTTAAAAAAGGAAAAAAGTTTAAAGGAGTCCTGATACCAAAAAATTCAAAAGCCAGTGCTTTAAGGTAAGGTGGTTAAAAGTGAGACAAAACTCTGTTCTTGTGGATGACTTGACCTGAAGACTTGGGAGTGGTCAGAGAGAGGTAGAGGGAGTGACTGCCACACAAAAGGAAATCCTAAAGGAGTTAGGAGCTAGAGGTAGGCAACTGATTTTTGAAAAAGATGGAATAATAATGCTGATAGTTGACTTTTATGTTGTGCTTTGCATACTGTATATTAGCTGTTCAGTCTTACTACCACCTGGTGAGGTAGGTGCTATGCTTACCCTTATTTTACAACTTTTTTTTTTTAACAGCTATTGTACAAGTATTTTTTTTTGTATTTTTGTACAAATTACAAAATTTTACAAACTGAGTCTCAAGGTTAAGTGGCTTGCTCTCATGGTCACATGACTAGTGACAAAGGCAGGATTTGAATTTGTTTCTTCCAATTTCAGCACTGTAACCACTGTATCATAATGAATTTTGATCTAAGCACTATACTAAGTGGGTTATTATGAATAATAATAACTCCCCACATCTTTGTGGCATTTTATATATCTTAAAGCACTTAACCTCACAACAATCCTGTGAGTTAGTAAGGCAAAGATTTTATACAAAGATTTTTATATACACCTATGTATACATACATACATACATACATATACACACATATACACACACAAACACATTTTACAGATGAGGAAACTGAGGTTCTTCTATACCTTACTCCCTTCCATGATCTGACACTGCTTTTCCTTGCTGTTCCTCAAACAAGACACTTCCTTTCCTGGCTCTGGGTATTTTCACTGGCAGTTGCCCTTGCGTGGAATTCTTTCCCTCCTCATCTCCATTTACTGGTTTCCTTCAAATCTCAACTCAGATCCTACCTTCTGCAAGAAGCCTTTCCCAATCCCCCAATGCTATTGCTTGCCCCTAAGATTATTTCCAATTTATCCTGTATTATCATGCTTTTACATAATTGTTAGCATGTTGTCTGTGAGACCTTTGAGGGTAGGGACAGTTTTTACCTTTCTGTGTGTCCCTAGTGCTTAGTAGATTGGCTGGCACATGATCAGCACTAGTTAAGTTCTTGTTGTCTGACCGTTGAATGCCATAGAGGGTACATAAAGGGCCATGGTCACATTGCTTGTTAAATGTTAGAGTCATGATTGAAATTGAGCTTTCCTGAGTGCAATTCCATTGCTCTTTCCACTACAGAAGTCTTCAAGTCTTTGCCTTTCAGATACATAAAATTAAAGCCTCATTGAATGTTAGAGCAGAAATGAACCTTAAAGGTGTGACTGCGACTCCTTCAGCAAGACATATGATATAGACTTGGATTCTTGTTTAAGGACATGGATACATATAAAGATAAAAAATAAATGGATAAATAAATAGTAAACACGCAGAAGGCACTTGGTTGAGACAAGGCCTGAATGAATGGTTGGTTTGAGAGCTGAGTGCTAATGTGGTAGTGAGTTATATGTTACTGCAGGTATTTAAGCAAGTTGAATGTTTCATTGAGTTGGATATAACTTTTCTCAGCTGGGACACCTCCAGATTCACTCTGTCACAGGAGGACCTTCATCCTTCTTTGTGTCCTGTGTATCTCAGCAAGGTAGTTTGTCCAGTGATATCTGCTAACAAGGGATAAGTACCAGTCCTCCTTCAGTTGACTTTCTATATTTCGCTTATGGAATATCCAGATAAACTCAAGTCTAAATCACAGGGAGGGAAGAGGACATGTGATAATGTATCTGAAGATCTCTTTGAGGAGATCTGGGAGATGTATAGTGTTGTTTTTGCCAGTAAAATGCAGTAGTAGTTCTGTTAACAGGCGTTTATGACTGGATTGTGTAATACTTGTACAAGTGGGATGATGTGGTAGAAAGAATACCAGGTTGGGGTCAGAAGACCTCATTCTGGGCTGTACCACTTAATAATTTTGTGACTTTAGGCAAGTCTTTCCCAACTGGACTTCAGTTTCTTTCTTAATACCAGGAGGTTGGATAGGCGACCAACTCTCACATTCTGTGACTGAGTCTTTGACTCTACTACCCCTTATTAGCTGTGTATGACTTAAGTCAAGTTAATGATGACAATTAATTAAAATTAATTAAAACTGACAAATACTTTGAAGTTTTCCAAGCACTTTACGTGCATTATTTCGTTTGAACCTCACAACCCTGTCAAGTATATGCTATGAGTATTTCCATTTTCTTGATGGTGGTAAGGCATGATGGATAGAGAGCTGTCCTTGGAACTAGGAAGACCTGGGTGCAGGCCTTGCCTTCAACACATTGGCTGTCTGACCCCAAGCAAGTCACTAAACCTCTTAATATTCTAGCACTGGGTGACTCCTTACATCTATACATTGCAGAAAAGAGGCCAACCTGTTCTGTTAGAGCATGCCTCCTCATCAGAGAATTTCCCTGAAATCACAATTCTTGTCTGTATATCTATCTAGTAGATAAGGTGACTGGCACAGAGTAGTTAATTGACTGTGGTCATATGGTTAATAAATATCTGAAGGTAGATTTGAATCATTCCAGGTCTTTCCTGACTTTCAGTTTTTACATGCATGTCTGAGCTTAAATTTCCGTATTTGCAGAATTGGGATGTCAATATTAGCTCATTGTATTTCACAGAGTTGTGAGGAACTTGAAAAGCACTACAAAAATATAAGCTCGTATTTTTTTATATAAACGTTTAGATTTGTGGTTTTGCATAACTGAGAAATTAGGTAAATTGATTCAGCTTCCAGAAATAAAATGACCTTTATTCCAGTAACATTAGAGGCAGAAGGATTTCTATTTTTAAGCATGAGCATTGTATTTCATCCTTGAAATTATAGACATCCCCATTAGAGAAGGGTGGCAGGTCTTCAGGAACTCAAACACCTCATATCAAGAGCAGCTCATTTCTAGCACTGAATGTGTAGACCTTAAGATAAAGAGGTTAGCTTAAATGGAGACTTATTTTTTTCTTGGTTTTAGCCAGGTTGACAAATAGCAGTTAGTCAATTTATTAATTTAATCTCAGTTCCTCATCTGTAAAATGGGGACCTACCTCACAGGGTTACTGTGAAGATCAAATGAAATAACATAAAATGCTTTGCAAACCTTAAAGTATCATATCAATGATTATTGTTATTATTATTATTATTATTATTATTATTATTCCCTGTGCAGGTAAGGGAGATTCAATTTAATGAACATTTTTTTTAAGCATCTACTTGTTAGGTCTTAAGCATCAGGTAGGTCTTTGAGTATAGTTGCCTTTTCATTTGGGATCCTAGTGCTGCTTTTTGTCATGCCGGAAATCTAATAATAATGCCAGATTCCCAGGTGTTTCCTTGCCATGTGTGTGACTGACCTTATAGGCCACATGGCTCACCGTGTTGGTGGTAACATGCTGGGTTCTCAGGCTGTTGGCGGGGGGAACAGGGTGGATTGTTGAACTTTCAGGTCAGGCTGGCAAATCTCCAAGGTGTTTGCCTTTGGAAAGTGTCTTCTCTGACTTTATCCAGGGAGGAGACAGGGAAGAGAAAGTCAGAAATCCATCATACTCTTGGGGAAAGAGTAAGGGAAGTATTCCTTTCTTCTCCTGTTAATATGCATACAGAGTATTTTGGGACCCCTTGTATTTAACATTTCATTTCAAGAAGAGACCTGGTATAATGGAAGGACTCTGACTCTGACGTCAGAGAACGTGGGTTCATATCCCCTCTCTGATACTTGCCACCTTTGCGATTTTGGAAGAATCACTTGATGTTTTTTTAAAGAGTCTCTGATACTCATTAGTGTGTGTGCTAGCTCCACTGATGCAGAATCCAACCCTCTTTGTCTTCATGCTTTGCTCAGGCCACAGTAATTCATCACCTGGATGCCAACCTTTGGTGATGAGACTGTCTGTCTAGCCAGGTCGATCTTCTGAGGACAGACACATAAACTGTCATTAGGCCAATATTAGGATTCTTTCTGGCATTCTAAGACCTGTGGGAGAATGAAGTATCACCTGTTTTTTGAATCTCAAGTTTATTTTTTGAATTAAAAAAAATCTATTTTGTCTCCTGCCTCCATTCTTATTGGAAAAGGAAAAAAAAAGCTAATTCTTATAACAAATATGTATGGTCAAGCCAAAAAAAAATCCCGTATTCGCCATATCCAAAAGCATACATCTTATTCTGCATCTTGAATCTTTTACCTGTCAGGTGGGTTGCATAAATCATTACCAGGCCTCTGGACTCATAATTGGTCATTGCACTGGTAAGAGATCTTAAATTTTTTAGAGTTTTCTTTACAGTGCTTTTATTCTATAAAGGGATCTTTTGGTTCTACTCACTTCACTCTGCATCAGTTCACACCAATCCTCCTAGTTTTCTCAAACCCATCTGTTTGATGATTTTTTAATGGTACAATGGTATTCTCTTCCCTTCACATACCATACTGTATTTCTCTACATAATCATTGTAGATTTTTTTTGCAACAAAGTGGGGTGTGACCCTTATGTGAAGCTTTTAAAAACTGTGCTGGGTATTACTTAAAAATCATTTATTACTAACCCGTATTGCTGACATGTGAATTGTACAGTTTAGCTAGCATAGGAAGATGCAAGTCTTCCCATATCTCTGACTTACTCATGGCAGCCTTGCCTGTCCACCTGCTCCCCTTGCGCCAATGGCTCTTCATTGGGTCGAGTGACAATACCATTAGTACTGCAGCGCTCTAAATAAACCACACAAGTTGGCTTTCAGAAATATACTGCCAACGTGCATGTACTGAGAATTCTAGGCTTGAAGCTTGCAATGTGCAAGAGATAAATGCTTATCCATATGCCACTGGTGTATACATTGATGCTTTGTTTACCTTTTAAGTGGTGTAATGAACAGAATTATACCATGTGATGATTATGCAATGAAAGGTTATAAACCAATTTTTGGATTGAAAAAATAGGGTGCGATGATTATATGATGGCAAGGATTATGTAGTGAAATATGGTAATTTGCCTAGCCATTCCTCGACTGATAGGCACTCTTTGTTTCTAGCCCTTTGCCTCCACCAAAAGAGCTTCTCTCAATATTCGTGTGTATCTGGCTCCTTCATGGTGCCACTCTGTCTTGTCACAGCAAGGAATTGGAGGAAGACTTTGGAGCTTTCTGTGACAACTTGACCTTTAATCATAAAGCCTCTTAGTGCCATAGGAAGGGAATAACTTCTATGATAAACAATGAGTCATTTCAGTACTTTCAGTACTGAGATTTCTGTTGCTTCATGGAGATGCTGAAACTTGTATTACATATCTTACAGGGTTGTTGTAAGGCTTAAAGGAGGACAGTCAGTCATAGGATGGTTTTTAAATTGCAGTGTGCTATATAAATGTGAGCTATTATATTTTTCCCTTTGAGGTTTTTTTTTTTTTGGCTAGAAAAAACCTACTATCCCTTTTCCTGTTTTATGAACATTTTATCGGATCCATAGCCTTCCAGAGATGAAGATCTCAATCCATTCTTTCCCACCCATCCTACTTGAGTGTTGTTCATGTGCTTCCATTATCTACCTCAGGGAATTTATATGCGGCATACGGGATCCTTCCTTTTAAAAAATTACTTTTAATTTATGGAATGAAACAAGCATTTCCATAACATATTATGAAAAAAATAGATGATTGCACATGAAAACTGCAAATCTATTATATACAACTTGCTATTCCTTTTAAATATAAAATAATCATATACATTTTTTCTTCTTCCCACTTAAAAATGGCTACCATTAGACACAATCATTCTACATACAGTTCATAGTAAAATCATTCTACATATACTTCTGCTTGTCAGTTCATTGTCTGGATTCAGATAGGGTCTTCCTCCATATGTAGTTAATTTATGATAGTCAAAATGACTTGGTCACTCAAAGTTGTCCTTAAAACAGTTTTGGAGTTACTTTATACAATATTCTCTTGGTTCTGCTCATTTAGTTCTTTGTTATTTCGTGCAAGTCTATCCATGTTTTCCTAAGATCATCAGGTTTTTATTTCTTATAGCATAGTAGTATTCCATTATAGTCACATACCATAGCTTGTTCAGCCATTCCATAATTGACAGAGGCATCCCTGCAATTTCCAGTTCTTTGCCACCTCAAGGAGAACTGCTAGAAATATTTTGGAATGAATAAGTTCTTTTCTTTTTTCCCTAGTTATCTTTGGAAATACATCTCATAGTGGAATTGCTGGATCAAAGGGTATAGGCAGTTTGCCTTCCTTTCTTTCTCTGGACATTCCATTGGATATCAGAAAAGCATCCAGGTTGGACATTGGTTATCCCATGACTAGCCCAACTTTTTTTTCAGTCATGTATTTCTCTGATAACATCCTTTATTCTGTTGCTTCCACGTGATAACAGAAAAATAATGACAAAATAAATAAGCAAATAAAACATTTGTATAGCACTTCTTATGCATGTGCCAAGCCATGTGCTAAATACTTTACACTTATTATCTCATTTGATCATCACAACAATCCTGGGAGGTAAGTGCTATTATTACCCTCTTTAACAGGAGAGTAAACTGAAGCAAACAGAGGTGATGTGACTTGCCCAGGGTCACACAGCTAGTAAGGGTCTGAGGCCGGATTTGAACTCGGGTCCTCCTAATTCCAGTCCTGTGCTTTATCCACTGTACCACCCAAACTGATGCTGATTTCTTATTTGTATGGTGGTGCAGCCTTCTCATACCTGGCCACATGTTTTACCATTGCCATTTTGGGTGATACTCAGTAGGCAGTAGGACACTTTGTTTTTTATAAGTCAATACAGAACCCTATAACCTCATTTTACCCATTCTGTTGAAGCTAAACTCTCCCTTCTTCCTGCCCCATGCTGGTTAGTTATTTATTGGGGAGTACAGGAAAGAGAAGTTAGTCCTTCTGAACAATGATGGCCAGGACATTGCTGAGCTTCTCTCTTTTTTCTTAACCCAGATGTGAGTTCCACCTTCTCCTTCGAAGTACAATTTTATTCAGATCAGTTACTTTCATATTGCCTAAAGTTCCTCCTGTATCCCTCTACCTCCTCCTTCCCAGAGAGCCATTCCATATAACAACGTTTTTTTAAAGAGAAAAGAGGAAGAAGAGGGAAAAAATAAGTCAATATATCTAAAACATCTGAAAATATATGCAATGTTCCATACCTACGGACATTGGGGCAGCTAGGTGGTGCAGTAAATAGAACCCCCAGCCTGCAGTCAAGAAGACCTGAATTCGAATTTGGCCTCAATTACTTACTAGATGTGTGACCCTGGGCAAGTCGCTTTACCTCCATTTGCTTGAGTTTGTTGTTGTTCAGTCATTTTAATTGTGTCTGACCCTTCCTGACCCTATTTGGGGTTTTCTTGGCAAAGATAGTGGAGCGGTTTGCCATTTCCTTCTCGAACTCATTTTACAGATGAGGAAACAGAGGTAAACAGGGTTGTGACTTGCCTAGGGTCACACAGCTAGTAAATGTCTGAGGCCAGATTTGAACTCGGGTAAAATGGAGATAATAATAGCACTTACCTCCCAGGATTATTGTGAGAATCAAACAAGATAATAAGTGCAAAGCAGTTAGCATAGTGCCTAGCATATAATATAAATGTTAGTCATCATCATCATTTACCCTCTGCAATGGAGTGGAGGGGATCTTCTTATCTCTCTCTCTATTTTTTTTTTTTGGGTGAGGCAATTGGGGTTAAGTGACTTGCCCAGAGTCACATAGCTAGTGAGCGTTATGTGTCTGAGTTCACATTTAAACTCAAGTCCTCCTGACTTCAGGGCCAGTGCTCTATCCACTGCACCACCTAGCTGCCCTATTATATCTCTTTTTTTTTTGAAACTATTTTTGACCTTTGTGATTTTGCAATATTCATTTTTGATTATGTTTTGTAATGGTTCTTTCCATTTACATTGTTGGATTCATTGAATATGTTATCTTTTTTGTTCTCCTTACTTCACTCTGAATCAATTTATGGAAGCCTTTCCATGCTTCTTTGTCTTCTTCATATTCATTGTTTCTTACAGTACAGTAATCTTCTATTATTTGTGTTCATGTACCATACTTTGTTTAACCAGTCTCCAGTAACAAACATCTACTTTGTTTCCAGTTGTTAACTAGCACATACACAAAAAATACTGCTGTAAATATTTTGATGTATATGGAGCCTTTCTTTTATCAGTGATCTTCTTGGAGTATATGTCTAATAGTCCCAGCCTATTTAAAAAAAGTGAACTTCAGAGCTTGATTGTCCTTGGAGACCTTTACAATTCCATGGCCTGAAAGATGGGTCCAAATACCCTATTAGTTCAGGTTTAATGTTAGGATGAAATGAGGCGCTCATAACTCATTAAACAGCTAACAGAATGAGGTTTACTTTCTATATAGGTATGAGGTTTACTTTATACAGCAAAGATATGCAATAAAGATACAGTTGTACTTAGTTTCCCTGGACTTGCCTCACCTTGTTTCCTTATGAAAATGCATCTGGTCAGCAGGACAGGGTGTGGTAACTTGTGTGGTCTTCAGACATACAATAAGTTGGAGGGGTGCTGACTCCTTGCGGGTGGGATTTTTATTCCTAGTGATCTGGAAGCTCCATCAGGGGAGGGAGGCAGGGGCTGGTAAAGTCCCAGGGACAGCTTTGTTACATCTTAGGAAAAACTAATCCTTGTTTCAGAGAAAAGGGGGGATGCTGATCCTATCGCACGTAGCCTGCCCGTTATAGAGGCAAAACCACATACACGTCACAAATTGGTTTAGAGTCTGCATTAGTGACTGTGTTGCAACTTCACTATAGTCTTGGTCACTTTGCATCCCTTGTTGAGACCCACAGCCGTGGCATATTGAATGGCCATGCCCATGGTGCTCCTGTTGCCCCAATGGCAGCAACAGCAGAAGGGATAAAGGAGTGTTGGGCTCTGGGATTATAGCCCCTGTTTCTGGTCCTTCCAAAGCTAGACCCTTAAAATTAGACTCTGCTTGAGACAGTATGGCTGACTTAGGGGGAAAAATGTTTCTGGTAAGAACAAGAGACTTGATCACTTCTGTAAAGCTGATTGTATTCTTTTCTCAGGTGTTGTGATTGTCTGAGATGCTGTGGCCGAGGAGATCCCCGGCCCAGAACAGTCTGGCTTGGTCACCCAGAAAAAAGGGACCAGAGGTATCCTCGAAATGTGATCAATAATCAGAAGTACAGCCTGTTTACCTTTCTTCCAGGGGTACGTATGGAAGCTAGCCCCTCCTTCCTTAGCTCTTTCCTTTACCCCTCACTTGAGGGATTGAGTCTATTTAGAGAAGACTGGAGCCATCCATTCAGGCCTTATCTGGGCAGGTTCTAGGAGGCCTCAGCATTTTTCATTGCAGTGTTGACTACCTACTGTAAATCATTCCTTGGATAGGACCCATGGAGTGGTGGCACCTGCAACGTTGAATGGCTGCACATTTTTAAAGGAATTGACATTTAGGCTTACCGCCTTTTATGTTGTGCTTATGAATTAAAGTGACCCATTGGAGCCTGTTTCAGGAGTTTAATCACCATGTAACCCTTCCTTACCCTTCTCCCTCAGCAGTGCTTTTTTGCCATCATTTCCCCCAAACCCTCCACCCCACTTATAAATATTTTCTTCTATTTTAATTACAGGTGCTGTTTAATCAGTTCAAATACTTTTTCAATCTTTACTTCTTACTTTTGGCCTGTTCTCAGTTTGTCTCTGAAATGAGACTTGGAGCACTTTACACATACTGGGTTCCCCTGGTAAGTAAACTAACATTGTTTATTCAAGAACCCTTCAGTGTTTTATAAAACAAAGAATTCTTTGTTACTCAGTATGAGCCAGGAGCCTTTTAAAAAAATTGCCCAGGCCTGTTATTTCATTGGTATAGATAATCTTTAGTAAGGACATTTCCTCTGCCCCTCTGCAACTTAAAAGTCTTACAGCCTGGGGCACTGATAGGTTAAGGGACTTGTTTAGGACCACACAGCCAATATGTGTCAGAGGGAAGACTTTACCCTTGCTTGACTCACCAAGGGAGCCTTTTGAGTGTAGACAGGTTTGGGATGTCATATGGAAGCTCCATTGACATGTGATCTACCGTAAAATGAGACTTTCCTGGGAGGCTCTGAATTGATTTGGCAAATCCCATTTTCTATTTTTAGGAGCCATGATGTATTTATTAACGTGGCCATTGGAACTGGTAATAGTGTTGGTCTCACGGACCTTTTGAAGGCTATTAAGGAAGAGATTGAGCTTACAAACTTCTCAGCCTTTTCTCTCCAGGGACTGACTTTGTGCTCATTTATTTTTATAGACATCAGTCTCCAATCCTTAAGGTTGTCTTCTTAACAAACATTTAAGAATGTTTGGGGACCCAGGCCCTTTTTGAAAAACACTTATCATTTTCAATGGAAAGTGTTGTCAAAGGTAATTTGGACCTGATGCTGCCCAAGCTAAAATTTTGTTCCTAAGGAATATAGATCATAGAATGATTTTAGAATAATGGGATTTAGAATTGGAAGAGATAATAACTATAATTTATATAGAGCTTTAAGGTTTGGTGCATAATGCTTTAAGTATATGCTGTTCATTTGATCCTCACAACAGCCCAGTGAGATACTGTTATTATCCCCATGTTACAGATGAGGAAACTGAGGCTTGCCTGGGGTCACAGTGCTAGTAAATGTCTGAGACAGCATTCAAACTTAGGTCTTCCAGGCTTCAAATCTGTCGCTCAGTTCACATTGTCAACTAGCAGCCCAGAGATCCTTTCATTCAGTTCCTTCATTTACAGCTGAGGTTTAAGGAGCTAACTGAAAAACACATACATAAATATAAGTAAATTTCTGACTTTCTTGCCTGGGTGAAGAAGGGCAGGGATGTTTTACCCTTCCACTTAAAGAGATAGAAAACTTGAAGAGTGGACATAGTTTTCAACAGCATGTCTCTTCTGCTTCTTGCTATCTTTCTCTTTTGTTAGAGGAGAAAGGTGCAATAAAGGTGGAGTGACTGAGTTTAAAGTATAGACTTTCTAGTTTGGTGAAGAGACTATTAAAGCCATTCCTGTAATGATCTCAAACAGGCTAGATAAAGTGGATCGACTAATTATGAGGAGAAAAGCTGCTTTTTTGGGCAAACTGATCAGAAATTCAGATATTGTGTGCCATTCCAGTATTTATTTCAGAGTAAATTTAAAGAGAATAAAGTTTGAGGATAGAACCAGAAAATTATGTTGCAGTTGATAAAAGTGCAAGAGTAGTGAAAAATATATGGAAATCAGAGCACATAGAATGTGGCCATTGATTTATTGAATGAATTGTGCCTTAAGAATTTTTCTTTTCAGGAAATTTATTTAATACAAATCATCAGGAAGCATAATTTGGTAGGACAGACTATGTTTAGTTGTTGCAATATTGTTAGCTTTTTTTTTCCTTTTAGGACTAGTAAAAGATTACTTATTTGGATCTTGGGCAAATTATGCTTGATTTGTGTTGTAGTAACCAAAACCTCTGGTTAAGATCTACTCTCTTTGGTGTGGCAGAATATTTCAGAGGAGGAGAAAATACCTATGGAGCACCAGCCTTGCAAATTTGAACTTTGGAAGGGAAGGTGGATGTTGCTAAGTACTTTGGAACATACTGATAGAACTTCAGTACAGGGCCAGGCTGATGGGAGATGAAAAAGTGTCTTGGCTTCCCTCCCCCTTTGTACCTTTTTCATTCTTAACATTATGGAAGTGTCTGTCCTATTAGGTCATGGACTGTTTCAGTTCCCTAGAAACTAATAGTTAGAATGGGCAGCTAGGTGGCATGGTGGGATAGAGAACCAGGCCTAGAGTTAAATGTGGCCTCAGACACTTAACTAGCTGTGTAACCATGGGCAAGTCACTTCCCCTATTGGCCTCTGTTTCCTCATCTGTAGTGATGAAGGAATCGGTAAACTGTTCCAGTATCTTTGCCAAGAAAACCCAAATGGGGTCACAGAGAGTTGGACGCAATTGAAAGTGACTCAAGGATAAATAGAGTATAATATCTCAAGAAGGGATTTGTTCCTACACAGGAGCTTGGGACAAAATTTTCATAAGGACTTTAAGTGGAAAAATATTCAATAGAGGTAACTTTCATCATTAACAAAAATAACCTTTAACTAAAATAATGTGGTGTGTTGCATGCTGGCCTGTTTCCTAGCTGGAAATACTTTTTTGCATAGGCTAAACTCCTGCCTTCTCTGGGGAGTTAGGTGGTGTGAGCAGGCCTAGGATACTGATCGAAAACCGGATTTCTATCTAAGTTTTTAATCCTGTGTGTGCCTGGCTTATTCCAGAAAGTCAGAGAAAATTTGGAAAAGCAAGATCTAGGCTTTCTAAAGACGCCCTATAATGAGACAGAACAGAGGCAACCTGAATAGTAGGCTTTCTGATGATTTCTCTACTGGTAGACTCTTCTGATAGCCCCAATTCCTTTTTTTGCTGCCACCCCCATCCCCAAGAAGTCAGTGGTTACCTGTTTGTTTTTACGTCTCTCTAATGTTCCCGTTTTGGAATGGCTTTTTCTACCATGATACATTTAGAATATGAAACTGCTTCACTGGTATATAGCTTGTGGTCAAAGGGAACAATTATTATTATTTTTAAGATTAAATATAATTCATTTTTTGTTATGTTTTAAGTTCTGAACTGTCTTCCTCTCTCCTTGTTCTAAATCTTCAGGGCAATTTTCCTTAATAATTTCTTGAAGTATAATATCTAGACTTTTTTTATTATACCTTTCATAAGGGAACAAATTATTTACAGATGAGGTTATTAGCATTTCGTCTCCTTATTTAAACTGAATACATGTGGTTTAACTTATCAGGCTCTTAATTCAGTATATGCTTTTAAGCTCCCATGATATACAAAGCACTGAGCTAGGCACTGGAAATAAAAAGACAAATGAAACCCAATCCTTCCCCTCTAGACGCTTTGTTCTACTGGAGGGAATACATTGCATAAACAAATACACATAACTCAAGGAAAATTGATGAGGGAGAGAGTACTAATTATTGAGGAGTTCAAGGAAGGCCTCATGGAGGATGTGACTTATGAGTTGAACCTTGAAGGCAAGGATTTCCCACTGAGAGGTGAGAATGAGTAGGCAATGTACCTTAAGAGTGGAGGGCAGTTTAAACTCATGGATTGGAGAGGGGGAGAACAGAAACAAGGAAATCAGTTAGTAGGCTGTTAAAGAAGTACAGGCAACAGAAAGTGAAGGGCCTGAACCATGATGATGACTGTGGGTGTAGAGAGGAGATGGATGTGAGAAAGTGGAGGTGAAATTGATCAGAGGTGGAAACTCTCCAATAACTGGTGCCTCCTCTTCCCAAATTAATTTTTATTCATTTTCTATATGTTTCACATATGCCTATATACGCATCTATGAGTTGTCTTTCTTGAGGGCCTGGATGGTTTCACTTTCATCTTTGTTTTCCCATGGTCCGGCACAGTGTCTTGCACACAATATGTGTTTAACAAATGCTTGTTAATTGATTGATGGGAAGCCAAAAGGAAGGCAGTTAGTTGACACAGTGGATAGAGTGATGAGCCTGGAATCGGGAAATTCTAGGTTCAAATCCCACCTCAGACACTAACGAGCTGTGTGACCCTGGGTAAGTCACTTGGCCTATGTCTGCTTCATTTCCCTCAACTATAAAATGGGGAGTATGATAGCACCTAACTTTCACGGTTGTTGTGAGGATCAAATGAGATATTTGTAAAGCGCTTAGCAAAGTGCCTGACACATGTTGTTGTTCAGTCATGTCTTACTCTTCATGACCCCATTTGGAATTTTCTTGGCAAAGATACTGGAGTTGTTTGCCATTTCCTTCTCCAGCTCATTTTACAGTTGAGGAAACTGAGGCAAACAGGGTGAAGTGACTTGCCCAGGGTCATACACAGTAAGTGTCTGAGGCCAGATTTGAACTCAGGAATATGAGTCTTCCTGACTCCAGGTCCAGCACTCTATCCACTGCACCATCTAGCTACCTTGGCACAAAGTAAGTACTTAATAAATGCTTAGTAGATAAACTCTGAGGTTATAAACTCGGTGTAAGGGGTGGGGGTGGGGGTGGAGATTGTGGTACACTCAGTAGAAATAGGGAATTTTTATAGGAGGGCAGGTTTAGAGGGAAGAGAAGGTGACCCATTTTAATAGATGTTCTGCTGTAGATAAAGGGGCTCTGGACTGGGAGTCAGTAGACCTGAGT
Organism: Vombatus ursinus; assembly: GCF_900497805.2. Lineage (NCBI taxonomy): Eukaryota > Metazoa > Chordata > Mammalia > Diprotodontia > Vombatidae > Vombatus > Vombatus ursinus. Next base: position 21,787,650 of record NW_020940358.1, read on the forward strand.
TCAAGTTCTGACTGACTGTCACTACTTCTTGAGACTCAGTTTCCTCATCAGTAGAATGATAGAGATGGGGAGGATCTTAGAGCTTATCTAGTCCCAGTGGTAGTATTCTGTAGTTTTATGTGAGTTTTCCAGTGTCACTCTTAGTTCTGTTGATATTTACACAATAGTCCTGTGCCTTAGGTTTAATTCAGTCAGTCAGTAAACATTTATTAAATGCCTACTATGTGCCAGGCACTGTGCTAAGTACTGGGCATACAAAGAAAGTCCTCAGGGAGCTAACTATGTTCAAACAAGCTGTGTACAGGACCAATAAGAAATAATCAGCAGAAGGAAGGCACTAGAATTAAGAGGGATTGGGAAGGGCTTCCTGTAGAAAATGGGATTTTCCTTCTTCCTTGTTGACCCCAAGGTCACTCCTTGGTTCAAGGTCAAAAACCACCCTTTCCACAGTCACCTGCATCTCAGCTCGGTGGTTCTAGTTTCTCCTAGGGATCCACTAACATAAATCTCACAGAACCAAGCCATTTATTTCCTGATCTCCAACTTTTAGACCTTTTCTAATGGGTGTTCCCAAGAGCCTTGCTCAGTTTATCCAGCAATCTAATCCAGTTTTTGCAAAATGGTTTGCTTCTTTTTCATCTCTCTATCTTGGATCTCCTATGGGGCTTTGCTTTGCATGTCTAATCATACTCATTATATCCATCTTTAAAATGTTCTCATCAGTCCTGTTTCAGCCAAAGAGGGGGGTGGGAGGTATTTTTTTTTAAACTTTTTATTTATTTCATTAAATATTTACCAATTACATTACCATTTTTTAGCATTCATTTAAAACATTTTTTGAGTTCCAAATTCTTTCCCTACCTTGCACTTCTCCCTTTCCCCTTAAGGTAAGTAATGTGATAATTATTATGCTTGTGAAACATGTTATGCATGTGAAATATGTATTCTTTTACACGCAAAACATATTTGCAGTGTTGTAAAAGAAAACACAAAAAATCAAGAAAAATAAAGTAAAAAAAGTATGCTTCAATCTGTCCTCAGTGTTTATCAGTTCTCTTTCTGGAGGTGGATAATAGTTTTCATCATGGATCCTTGGATCATTGTCTTTTTAAAAAAATTAATTTATTTTTAGTTTTCAGCAATCACTTCCATAAGCTTTTGAGTTTTAAATTTTCTCCCCCTCCCTCCACACCTCCCTCCCCAAGACTGCATGCAATCTGATATGGGCTCTACATATACATTCCTATTAAGCATATTTTCACATTAGTCATGTTGTAAATAAGAATTGGAACCAATAGGAGGAATCACAAGAAAGAAGAACAAAACAAAACAGAAGAAAGAAAAGAGCCAATAGTATGCTTTGATCTACATTCAGACTGTTCTTTCTCTGGATGTGGATAGCATTTTCTATCATGAGATTTTTGGAGATGTCTTAGATCCTTGCATTGCTGAGAAGAACCAAGTCTATGAGAGTTAGTCATCACACAATGTGGCTGTTACTGTGTACAACATCCTCCTGGTTCTGCTCACTTCATTCAGCATCAGTCCATACAAGTCTTTCCAGGTTTTTCTGAAGTCAGCCTGTTCATCATTTCTTATAGCATAATAGTATTCCATTACATTCATATACCACAACTTGTTTGGCCATTCCCCAATTGATGGGCATCCCCTCAATTTCCAGTTCTTTGCCACCACAAAAAGAGCTGCTTTAAATATTTTTGCACCTGTGGGTCCTTTTCCCATTTGTATGATCTCTTTGGGATACAGCCCTAGAAGTGTAATTGCTGGGTCAAAGGGTATGCACATTTTTATAGCCCTTTGGGCATAGTTCTTGGATCATTGTCTTGATCAGAGTAGCCAAGTCTTTCACAGTTGATCATGGTTACAGTATTGCTGTTACTATGTACAATGTTCTTTTGATTCTGCTCACTTCACTTTGTGTTACTTCATATAAGCCTTCCTAGGTTTTTCTGCAACCCTCCTGCTTGTCATTTTTTCTAGCACAGTAGTGTTCCATTACAATCACATATCACAACTTGTTCGGTCATTGCCCAATTAATGGGCATTGGGGACAATATTCTTAAATCTACTTATTTTGGGGTATGCAGATCTCCTTAATATTAATTACATGGAGGGTAAATCCTTAAAACGATGCATACAAATAATACTTATTTCTCTCCCTTGAGTTTACAATATAAGAGCTCATTTTACATACAGATTGAAATATCTGAGAAATGTACATAGGTGATGGGAAGCTAGGTGGCATAGTCGACAGAACTCTGGACCTGGAGTCAGGAACACCTGAGTTCATATTTGGTCTCAGACACTTACTAGCTGTGTGACTTTGGGCAAGTCCCTTAACCCTGTTTTTCTCAGTTTCCTCATCTATAAAATGAGCTGGAGAAGGAAATGGCAAACCACTTCAGTATCTTTGCCAAGAAAGCCCCAAATGGAGTCACAAAACATTGACATGACTGAAATGACTGAACAGCATCAACATAGGTGATATAATCTGCTCCTTGAGTTATAATTCTTGAGATTGCAGTCCTTGGTCCTAAGGTTTTGATTTATACATAAAATTGCATAGTGAAGTAAAGAGTGAGAGAGAGAGAGAGTATGTGTGTGTGTGTATGTCACTGTCTACTGTAGGCTTTGAGTCCTTACTGCAACATGTGTCATGTGACTTATTCCAAAATGAATCCTTATGGGTCAAGGAGAGTAGTATTTTCTAGCATTAAAAAAAAAAAAAGTGCACTTATGAGGAGTCATATTTGAAAAGTGTTCCTCATTGATCCTTCTCCTTCATTCTAGGCCTACCCCTGATTCTTGGGTTGTTGGTGGATAATAAGTAACAGCTGACTAGAGTCATGAAGTCCAACTTTTTTTTTTTGAAGTTCAGCTTTTAAAATGGCTGAATATCTTCTATCTTATTCATTTATTATATGTCATTGAAAAAAAATTTCTCAGAAAGGCAGTGAGTGACCTGAAGTCTTAGAAATGATTCTTCTCCAAATATCATGGATATTGACCCAAAAGTTAGGTAGCTGGAATTTATTTTTGTACCAAATTTACATCTCTTGGTGAGGCAGTTTTTAGCCTTAGGGATATGTTCTTCTGGTTAATGGGAAGTGAATGCATAAATGGAGAGAAGATGACATATCTTAGGCAGGCAGTGCAAGCAATTGCCAAAATTTATTCGAAGCAAAGGGGTATAGTCTCTTGTCTTTGTGCGCCCACAAACTTTCCATTAAAATGAATGGGAATTATCCACACCCATGCGGAGAAAAATGGAAACTCAAGCATTTGAGAAAAGCAGTTTGCACATGGTACAAAACAGCGGCACTGACAACCTTCTGTGAACTTGGTCAGACCTCTTTACTGGACCTTGGGGGATTATCTTGACTCTGTATGTGGTCTGCTTTCACTTTACTCCAAAATTGACCAGATTTTCTTTAGCCGCAATGTACATCTTATATTTGATTGGCAATGGGAATAATCCTCCTTCAATTGACAAGAGCTACAGTTCTTTGTCAGGGTCACACAAAGAGGCACATCCCTGTCTCGTTTATGTTAGGGATTTAAACTTCTGGGGAATCAGTTTAAATATTGCATGTGGCAAATAATCGGAGGGAATCCTTTCTTTTAATCTCTAAAGCAGTTGTAGCAGTTGTCACAAAAAGTGACAATTGACAGTGTCAGCTGAGAAAAATAGAGAACACGTCAATGTGATCCTGTTTTGGAAAACAATGAAATAAATGTTTTGGACTTTATCGATTAAAGGAGAAAAAATGAGGTAAAAGATCATTTTTCTTCTGGGAGTCTCTTCCTTTCTCTTCTACTCCCCCTTTTTCTGTTAGAACAGATTGGTCAGGGTATATGGGAAGGAGAAAGATTTATTAAAGCCTCATGCCTGCTTTCTTTTGCCTACTGTCTTCTCTCTTTAGGGGTTCGTGCTGGCCGTTACTATCATCCGAGAAGCGGTGGAAGAGATCCGATGTTACATGCGGGACAAGGAAGTGAACTCCCAGATCTATAGCAAGCTCACAGCGAGAGGTCAGCTTTTTGGCTCCTGCTTTCTGCCTCTGCTTGCTGCATCCTGCTGCTGACTACTGGGGCAGCGGGGGTCGCAGCTCGATCAACTGCACTGACAGTAAAGGAGGCAGAGTTCAAGGCCTTGGGCAGACAGGCGAAGGGGCACGTGGCTCTGTGGTCACTTCATTGCCTGGTACAAGGGAGGCATCTCCCTGCAGGTCTGATGCGCTCAAGGGGGTGGAGAGTGGATTTTAATGCAGTATAGGATAATTTTTGGGATGGCACAGACAGTTAAAATCTCCAACATCCCTGTTCTGCTTGTGTGCCTTAAAATTCATTAGACAAATGTTAAGGTGTCATGCATTAAAACTTTGCAATGAAGTTTCCCACTTTAGTCCATAGCCTCAAGGCCTGGGCTCTGGGGAGGCAATTGGGGTAGAGGTGGGAAAAAATGTTCTTCTCTTCATGTTTCTACTAGCATTATAGGGACTGCTTGGGCTATAGCTATATCACTGAGCACTCTGTATTCACAAATGCATCAAGTAAGGTCAGGGATGGTAGTGAGGAGGAAGAAGAGGAATATTCAAGAAATTAATCACTGGTTATTTTGAAACCAAAATTGAAAAAGTGTTGCTTGAATAGACACCAAATTCTCCTAAGTATACTAAATGTGCATTTCCTCCCAGAATAGACCATTATAAAGAGACAGTTTGATGCAGTAAGAGCCCTGGAGTTGGAAAGCCAAAGGCCTGAATTTGCAAATTGACTTTTGTGAGATGTGAGCTGTGTGTCCTTGGACAAGTAATTTGATACCACTGAGCTTTGGTTTCCTTTACTGTAAAACGAAGTTAATAAAACTTGCATTATGTGTGACCTTAGGCAAGTCGTACCTTTGTGGGCTTCAGTTCCACAAAGGGTTAAACTAGATGACTACTGATGTTCCTTCCAACTCTTAAATCTGTGATCCTCATTACTAATGATCATAGTGTAAGTTAAAATCCTGTATCAATGAGTTGTTAGTATCCTCAAATCTACCATTCTACTGAGAGATTGGGAGATTTTTCACTTGTATATAAATTGTGACAAGTGGATAGGGCTCTGGAGTTGGAGTCAGGAACACTAGGGTTCAGATGCTGCTTTAAACACTTGCTAGTTGCGTGACCTGAAAAAAGTCATTTAAACAATCTACCTTAGCTCTTTCTTCTTTAAAATGAAGGGATGAGATATGGCTTTTAAGGTTCCTTCTAGCTTTAAATCTGTGATCTTTGTGAATACATATAATTTCCTAGACTCTCGTATCTCATTGACTAAAGTTTCTATCTAGAAATCTGGGCTACAGATTTTTAGGATTTGGGGTAAGAAATAAGATGCTTAAGGTTTAGGGTAAAAGGAAAATTAGGAGCTGGACAGGTTACAATACCCAAGGGTTATGAAACCTTCTGTTGTAGAACTGAACAGATTACAAGTTTCACCAGAAAATTAAATAATAATTTGCCTTTCGGTCAGGATCATTAATTCCACAAATATTTATTGAACAAAGACTGTTCCTCACCTTCAGATTTATACTCTAGTGGGAGGGATAAGATAAGATGCAAAAGCAGTAAAGATGCCAAGAAGAGGGATAGGGTGCTTCTGTATCAGTTTACATATAAATTGTTTTTTTTTGGGGGGGGGCGAAGTAGTTTGAATAAAACAATGACTAGATTTTCATCAAAGGAAAATATACTTTGAACTTTTAAATTGTAAACTTCAGATTATCCAGGGCAGAAGAGCTTTATGCAGTGTGTTTGGGAGAATTTTTCCAGTTTACCAGATTGCAGATTTGCTGGTTTCTTAAGGGGACCAAAGAATTGTAAATTAGTATGGAATTGTTTTGCTAAAGAAAGCTTGCATCTATACTGTACTTAGGAAACTCTGGTGTCTTTGAAAAAGAATTCAGTATAATCTTTACGAGGGCAGGTGCTTGTGTGCTTTCTGTGTCAGTAATCACGAGGCCACTTCAGTGTGTTTTTTTGTAATCACTGTATATTAAATCCCCCTTTAATAACATATTCTTACTATAACGTTTAAAATGCTTGGCAACCGACAAAAGCCCCATTCGAGAGGGGGCAATACATCTATTTAGAAGTAAAGAGGAGTTGCCTTCTGGATTCTATTCATGGTTCTATCTGAGCTCTGACCTTTTCTTTAGTTCTTTTCATATTGCAATTACTTTTCTCATGAATGATTTTTCTCCCCCTACCCTTTAACTGCACGAAGTTCTTGAAAAGATCCTAAGGAGAATTGGCAGATGGCTCTAGCATTGAGAACTTGTCTTTCTTTGTTTTGTTTCCTTTGTGGTCTGTAGTCTCAATTGTGGGAGCAATATTGAGAGTTGGAAAATACAGTAGGTGTAGGGGACAGAACATAAAACCAGAGACCAGACCACAAATGTGTGTTTTTGTTTTCAGGCAAAACAAAGAGAAAAATGTGTCAATTTGGAAAGTGATTGAGGGGGAGCTAAGTTATTTGATACTGGTCAGGGGGCTGGGTGAAGGATCATGTGCTTCAACTGGAAGCTTTCAGACAGAGGAGTAAAAAGAAGCCTTTTCTGACCTTAATATTTCATTATCTACATGGATTGCTTTATAAAGCACGTAAATGAGCTTTTCCAAAATCTTTTCTGAATTCAATATTTTCCTGTGTTTGGTAGCAAGAATATTGACTACTTTGTCTCAAATTTGTATATATCTATGGTTGTTGTGCAGTAATGATGTTAATGGATTTGTTCCAGCTTTTCTCTTGAAACTCAGTCTTTCAAATACACACACACCAGTGTCTGTATCTGTATACTACGTACACATGTGTTATATATATGTGTGTGTATATATACGTATAAATATGTGTATGTGTGTGTGTGACACAAATATTTACAAGTTTAAAGAAAGATAATTACACTAGTGCATTTCCTGGTAGAAACTACAAAATTTTTCAATTTTTAAATTTTTTTTAATTGAAACAAAAAACTTGCTTGCTTAAAAGAAACCTGAAGTTAAACAATAGTATAATTAACCTTCAAATAATAAAAAAACTCCTTAAGTTAGAAAAAAGCAGGCAAAAACTTTGAAAGGTAACACTGCCTTAATATTTTAGAACCAGTTGTCTCAGTCAAGACATTTGAGTATCAAAGGATATTAATAATGTATTACCTATATTAGGAATAACTGTAGTTTGCTCGATAAGAGGTCTCTGAAGTATCTTAAAAGCTAGAGTTTTTATTTGGCAAATCTGTTTTCCTTTCTGATGCTGTTTTCTTTTGAATTGAGTAGTCATTGAAGATTGTTTTAACTGCTTGCTTAAATCCTGTCCTTTTTTTCTGCACTCCCAAACCACATAATTTTCCTTTTAAATGTGAAGATCTTTAGGCCGTTTTGAAGTATAATGATAATAGTAACTCAGACTTACATGGTGATTTAAGGTCTATAAGATGCTTATCCCAATGGGTCTTAACTCTCAATTAATTTTATTATTTCTTTGTTAAAGTGTCATTGAACAATATGTGTTTGACACAAAATTCCTAATAGCTCCTTTCAGTTCTGTAGTGCAAAGAGTACTGGATTGGGTGGTTAGGAGACTTGAGCAGTAAAGCTGATTTTGATAGCTGTGTGATCATTTTTTTCTATTTTCTTTCTCCAGACCTCAGTTTCATCCCTTCTAAAATGACATATTGAATTAGATTATTTTTTAAGATTCCCTTCTAGCTCCAAAACACTGTGATTTTGTTATTAAAAAAAAGAAAATCTCTGCTTGAATTATTTTTCCTGGTATATGAACTAATCTTTCTACTCGTGATGAGTCTGTGATATTATGTGCATTTTTTGAGTATGTGTTTACATAGTAGGAACATAGCCATCAATGCACCCATGCTCCCAAATGCTGCTCTGGTGAATTCATTCCTAGTTATGCTGATAGCTTAAGCTGAGTGGATTGTCCTGAGCTGGAGAAGTATCTATTTAGCAACATATATTTCAAAGTCATCATACCTCGGAATCAGGAAACCTGAATTCTACCCTATCCCTCCTGTCCACTTATTGTGTGATTGTGGGTACTGGTCATTTCTCCTTGGGTCTCAGTTTGCTCATCTGTACATGATTTCCAAGTTACTTTGTAGCTTTTGTGTTCTCTGACTTCAAATATGGCTTCTAGCTTTCAGTTATTGGGCCTTACCATGTAAAATGGATTAAATCAGATTAGGTTTTATTTCCCTAGTGAGGTGGACTGGATTAAGAGAAATACTGGCTTAAATTTCCTATCTTCCACTCAAGTGAGATAACATTGTTAAAGTGCTTAGCATACTGCCTGGAACATAGTAGGAGCTATATAAATGCTTTTCCTCCTTCCCTTCCCCATCTTGGCATAGTCTTAGTGAATCTCTTAGGGTAATATAGCTTGCTATAGGCCTGCCAGACCCCATATCTTTTTTTTTTCTTTTTAGGTAGTTGGTGTTAAGTGACTTGCCCAGGGTCACACAGCTAGTTAAGTGTCAAGTGCTTGGTCTGCGGTCAGATTTAAACTCAGTCCTCCTGACTTCAGGGCCAGTGCTCTATCCACTGCACCACCTAGCTGTCCCTAGACCCTATATCTTGATTTTACTTTTATAAGCTTAATAACAGAGGTATAGACATGTGGATACAATTGCCAGTACTTCCCTAAACCTTGTATGTGCAGCAGCCATCATATTCCTTGAGATATGTTTACCAAATTCCTAGACTAATGGTAGTTATCCATTATGTGCTGTTAGCAGTAATCACATCCCATGTACTGATGGAAGATAAAAACCAGGAAAGGGGTTTATGCTTGGTTCCATAGTCAACAGAACCACCCCAAATTTTTGAACAGGAAGATGACATGATCAAGAATGAATAACAAGGCAGCCAGTGAGCGCAAAGCAGAGCTGAGAATGTCAAACGTCCTGGCAGACAGTGGGTAGTTTACTAAAGATTTGGGATGTATCAGGGGAGAATAATTATTGAATTCATGAAATGTTTCTGTTTACATTTGTAGTTACAAAACTAATAATTGAAATCACTGCTTTTATTTTGATTATAGCTGTTAGCAAATTAAAATGATCTATTTCTATTTCTCTCAAGCCTCCTTGAATTTCTCTGATCTTGCATTTCACACCAGGGAAGCCAGTCTCAACAATACTTTCATTGTATTAACACTTCTCATCAAGGCAAAAGGCCTTAATTAGGGAAACAAATAATTAGCCTAGAAAAAAGAAGTTCAGGCCAAAACACAATTAATGCAGTTGCTAATTGTTTTTTTCCCTGCTGTAGAGTGTGTGAATTGGTTTTGCATCGTGCTTCATAAAACAAAGAAAGGGCAACGACTCATCTTAAGTATTGGTCTTTATGGTTACTTGAGCATATATGGATGAGTGCCCTTTCTGAGTTAGTGTATATAATGCCGCTTGGGGGTGCTACACTTTGTTACTGCCCACTATAGATTCAAAGATTAATAAAGTTGATTCCTTTCACTCTATCTAAAACACAAAATAGTACTGTCAGCTCAAATATCTCTCCATTTGTTTAGAGCAAAGGTTCTTAACCCTGGGGTTCATAAATTTTGCTTTGAAAAAATAATAACTGTATGTTAACATAATTGATTTACTTTGTAATCATATATTTTTTAAATGCATTTAAAATGGTTATTTTAAGAAGGGGTCCAAAGGCTTAACCAGACTGCCTGCCATAGGAGTCCATGACACAAAAAAGGTTAAGAATCATTGGTTTGAAAAAGCATCTTTTTTTTTTCTGTAGATTAGGTTATTTTGCACATTGTGCATTGAATTTTGAGGCCCTTGTGTGAATAACTTGGCTGGTTTTGTGGACTAGACTCCACATTTTTGGAATCTTTCAGACAACTAGGTTTGTGGAATATTCTCTAATAGATAATTATTTAGCTTAATTTAAAGCACCCAATTGAAGTCTTCTGTTCATAAAGGCAGTGCAATTTCTATTTTTCAAGTACAAATGATGTTCTAGTTTGGAAGATTCTTTTGTTTGTTTTTAAAGACAGTTGAAGTGGGGGGGGTGCATTTTTTGTTATTGACAGGAAAAAAGAAATGAAAAACCACGAAGAGGTCACATCCCTCAAGGGCTCCTTGTGATGGTTTGCATCTTAACTCTTTGCTAGTCTTGTTTCAACAATTTTTTGCCAAACTTTGAACCTAATTCTTTTCTATGAATTATCTGGATAGAGATCTGAAAATTCTCATCTTAGGTGCTTTCATGAGATTGTTGACTATTTTGGAAAGCACCACATTTAACCTTTGATCCCTAATGTTTACCATTTTGGTCTTTGGATTGATTAAAAACTCTAAAGATTGCCACATGGAATCATACTCACAGCTTCTCTTTGTTCCCCCCCCCCCCAAATAAGTCTTTCTGTGAGAGTATTAGAGGGCTTAAATAACTCTGCAAAATGGGTGTGTGGGTGTGGCTGGGCACTAGGAATCTAGCCAATGACTTATTTAATAAGCCTGCCTGGATGTTAAACATGTACATTCATGTACATCAGTTTTTGAGGGAAGAGTTTGTTGTTTAAGTAAACAACAGCAAAAAGTACTCAAAGCTAGTAGTGGTATTTATGATGAAACTTTTGGTCTTTTCAAAATATCTTCAGCTGTTCTGTACCATGAGGAATGAAATCGATTCTATTTGAATTGGAAAATTTCAACTTTAACCTTTGATGAACTTTGGATGTATCTATAGTGCCCAAGTCTCATTTAATGCTAACTTGGGGAAATGTTCACATGCCATAGAATTTACAGGAGAATTCCATTCATCACTGTCAAAGTCAGATTAAAGTGTGAGTTAAAAAGTAATACATTAACCAGGGCTGATGCTAAGGATTGCTTTTGTAGATCTCTAAAAACAATCAGTGTCTTGCATATAGTGAAAAATAGAAGTATAGCTAGTTGTATTTGGGGGGTCACAACATATGCCCACACATTCCAGGGCTAGAGAATTTATTTTTAATTTTTTCCCCCGTGTTCTACACTTAGAGGGAAGAATTGCCTTTTAGTTATTAACCTGAGAAACATCTGGTCTCTCCCCTCCAAGCAGACAAACTACTCTTATTCTAAAGATTTCACCCATGCAAGACCAGAAGTTGTTTACGAAAGGCATTGATTCCATTTGCAAAGAAAAGGGAAGCAGAAATATTAATAAAACATTTTCTCCTTGTTTTAAGCAAGGGGAAGTGTATGAAAACTGATGGGATGAATTTATTTTAGAAAAGATTATATGGTTAATGATATAGATTGCCTCCATTAGACATTTCCCACTTAAACCCTTAGGAAAGTCTCTAAGCTCCTGTGTGGGAGCAAACTCTTTTAAGACACTATATGCTAGACTTTAGCTTCTAGTGAATTGAAACATTCCATGATTCAAAAGCATGGCTTTTGCAAGAGAACAGTAATGATATTTTTCTTGGGTAAAGGATCCTTGCTTCTCTATATAATAGTACTAAAGGCTCACATATAGATAGCATTTTAACATTTGCAAAGTACATTTGTCACAACTTTACTGTAAATGACATAGTATAAAGAACATTGTTATCTGTTTTATACAGAACAAAACTGAAGTCTGGAGAGTTTTATTTAAATTGGTCAGTGTTAGTCAGTAAACAGCAGTCAGGACTGTTTCATTTCTAATCATTGCTCTTGCCACTGAATCATGCTGCCTCTGTATTATTACATTATCCAAGATTTAACATTCATTTATTTCTATTGTAAGTGGATGTGGGAGGCAGGAGGAGTAGGCATGAAGAAGAAGGTACTTTGAAAATCTGGCTGCTAATTTTTCTTTTGTGTACCTGTGAAAGCCACACAGTCTCATGGTGTACAAGGCAGAAAACACTATGCATTTGTTGTAAATAACAATCATAAACAATTGCAAAGTGGAAAAAACCATCACAAATGTACTTTTAAAATCTAGTTGTAAATTTTACTTGACTGTGATTTCTAACTAGAAAGAAAGCATCTGCCTCATTGCTTTTACTTACTTGTTCTTTGAGGACATGTAGAAGACTTAGAAATAATGTTCAAAGTAGTGCTTGTAGGTTTTAAATTACATCTCATGAATTGAACAGTCTTCTCTGAGTGTTCTAGAAGGATATATTGGAGAGGCAGCCTAGGGTAGTGGAAGGAGCCGTGGTTTGGAATCAGGGGAACCTGGGCTCTTGTGTCCCTTTCTATGTCATCCCTCATTGTGCTAATCTCTGACCCCATTTGCTCAGCTAGTGTTACTTCCAGGTTCCTCTTCTCTTCTCCCTCCCCCCATTTTTCCCAAATAGACAGAGCTCTGTTACCAGAGCACTGTCCAAACCACAAATATCCCACAGTTGCATCCCTCATTTTCAACATGGGCCATTGATGCCTATTTTTAGCAGTAGACGTTACAGTATGTGGGGAAATCCAAACTTGTTAGCATCACTGATCAGGTATGCAATTCTATGAGGCTTAATTTTTTAAAAAAGACAATCAGATATGCGCTCGCGCGCTCTCTGTCTTTCCCTCCCTCCCTCCCTCCTCTCTCTCCTTTTCTCCCCCCTCTATTTCCTCCCTCTGTCTCTTTCCCTCTTTTTTCTATCTCTCTCCCCTTTCTCTTTCTCTCTTCCCCTCACCCCCCCCTTTCTCATTCCCCTAACTTCTTTTTCTCTCCCTCCCCCTCTCTGTCTTTCTCCCTTCTGGTGGTGAGTTAGCTGATGAATGGTCAGGTACAGTAGGAGTGTTTGTATGAAATGTCTGCCTGCTGGGGTCAATCAGAAACCGATTTCCAAACACAATGGATTAAAGAGGTTTTTGTTGAGGTAGAGCAGGCTGGGCAAGGCAGAGTTCAAATGAATGGAAAATAAATCAGGAGTCTATCCTGGGAGGAAAAATCAAAACCTGGCAATTAAACATTCTGATCTAATTGTTAAATTAAAGCTTGTAACTAGGTTTAAAGAAACTGGGCATAGGAGAGATATTTTGGGGGTCAGACCACCAATGTAAATTTTGATGATGAAACCTTTTTGTTGTTATTGTTGAGTCATTTTAGGCATGCCTAATTCTTTGTGACCCCATCTGGGGTTTTCTTGGCAAAGATACTGGAATGGTCTGCCATATCCTTCTCCAGCTCATTTTACACATGAGAAACTGAGGCAAACAGGGTGAAGTGACTTGCCCAGGGTCACGTAAGTGTCTGAGGTCAGATTTGAACTCGTGAAGATGAGTCTTCCTGACTCCAGGCATGGCACTCTATCTACTGTACCACTAGCTGCCTCATAAAACCTTAGGCAACTTATATTTGTACTTGGGAAGGAAGCTGAGGAACCAGTGGTGAGTATGGTATTGGTACAGTCGTAAGAAACACTTGGTACTAGAGTTGAGAAGGTCATCATTCTGCTCCTGGCTGTCACTAGTTTGTTGTGTGATCAAAGAGAGCATATACCTAGGGCCGGAAAGGACCTTAGAGGTCATGTTGTCCAGCCCCCTCATTTTGTAGAAGAGGAAACTGAATCAGGCGCAGAGGGAAGCGACATCTTTGGACAGGTCCCTTCTGTTCCCTGGTTAATCCATGAGATGAGGATTGAAATAAATGATCTATAATGATGTATTCTTTACTACCACCCTGCTCCTAATCTCTCCCTATTGAAATCCTACCCATGCTTTGAAATCCAGGTCCAAAGTCACCTCCTCCAAGCTGCCTGCCCTGATCTTCTTCCCTAACAAGACATTTTGTATGGCATTTTGCTTATAACTAACTGTACCTTAAGGTGCACTGAACACATTCTATTTTACAGCATAATTATGTGTGTGTAATGTTTTCTCTACTACATTGAAAGCATCATTCAATCCAGCAAATTCAGTTCAGCTCTTAGTGGCTAGAGCTTTCTACTTGGAGTCAAGAGTACCTAAGTTTGAGTCTTTCCTTGCACATTTACTAGCTGTATGATTCTGGCCTCTTTGAACATCAGTTTCCTCATCTGTAAAATGAGGATAATAATGTATGTAAAGTGTTCTGCAAACTTAAAAGTTTTATGTAAGTTCAAGGTATTAATAATGATAATAATTTAAGAAACTTTAAATTTAGTGTCTTCTGTGACCAAGTCACTGTGCTAGGTACTGAGAATACAAAGATGAAGAATGATAAGGTTCTTGAGTTGGGGCAGGGAAGGGTACCTTCAAAGTACACAAACCAGTACAAAGCAAAGGAGAGTGTGATAGACGTAAAGGAGAAATCCAACATGGTGTTCTGGGAATATTTCAGAAGGGAGAGGTTAAATGGCTTGCTTTCAAGCAAGGGAAAGCTTGTTCATGGAGGAGATGACCCTGGAACTAAGCCTTGGAGAAAGATGGGCAGAGATGACAAGGGATCGTGTTTTGGGGATGAGTGCTATGGCCTGTATCCATGTGATTAAGAAAAAAACCAAAAACCCAGGACAAGATTAGAAAAGAGCTAGTAATTTAGATTGGAGGTATTGTGTGAAGAAGGAAAGAATGTGTGGACTAAGGTTGGACAGGTAGATCTGTGCCAGATTATAGAGAGCTTTAAAGGCTCAGCTGAGGAGTTTGTATTTTATGTTAGAGGGTTAGGGGGAAGGAATAAGCATTTATATAGCATCTGCTGTGTGCTAGGCACTGTATGTACTAAGTGCTTTACAATTATTATCTCATTTGATTCTCAAAACAACCCTGGGAGATAGGTGCTATTATTATCTCCGTTTTTCAGTTGAGGAAACTGAGGCAAACAGAGGGTAAGTGCCTAGGTCACACAGCTAGTAAGTGACTGAGGCTGGATTTGAACCTAGGTTTTCCTGACTCCAGGGCTAGCACTCTATCCATTGCACTACCTAGTTGCCCCTGTTAGAAGCAATAAGGAACTCATTAAACCTTTTTTTAAACTAGGGAGTGATATGCCTACGCCTGTGCATTAGAAAGTTTATTTTAATATCTGTGTGAAGGATAGATCAGATAGAGTCTAGAGACAGGGAGTACAGAGAACAGCTTTTTAATACTTCAGGTGAGATGTGTTGACAGCCTGACTGGGGGGTGGTAGCAGTACCAGTGGGTGGGATGTGAGCTAGGGATGTTATGGGGGTAGAAATGAGCATACTCAGCAGCAGTTTGTGTGTGTGTGTGTGTGCGTGTATGTATGTATGTGTGTGTGTGTGTGTGTGTGTTTGTAGTAGAATAAAGGATAAAGAATACAAATGACAGAGGTTTTGAGCTGGGGGCAGTGGTGTTTCAATAGAAATTGAGGAGTTGGAGGAGTCTTGTTGAGGTGATGGATTCACTGTGGGACTCCTTGAGTATGTGGTACTAGGAGGGAACCGTGGCTTATTCCTTTGTTTCCCCCCAGTAGCTGATGCAGTGATCTATACATAGTGGATACTTAACAAATATTATTAATTTAAATTTTTTTTGAACAGGAAGTTTTACTAAAAGAAAAGATAAACCCATCCTATAGTTTCATAGTGAACATCTATTGGTATCACTTATAGTCTCAGGTTATGAAATCTTTGCATGTCAGGTTCTTTATTGACATGAACCTTTCCTGCAAAAGTAACTTTTACAGTTAAATTGAATTTTAAGGTCCCAATACTCAATGATTTTATGGGAAAGAAAAGCTCTAAGAAGGTAAGAGCTGTGCTAATTTATGGTCTGACCAGTGAGTGATAGAGATACCTGTGCTGCTTCAGCTCAAGAAGAGATCTGAGGACATTCTAGTAATTACCATGTGTCCCTTTCAAAGGATAATGAATTGTTAATTATTATCTGAAAATGGTTTTTCTCATAATTACAGAAATGCAAAATGAGACAATTTTGAAATATTATGTTGCACTCAACAATGAAATAGTCAATTTCAGTCATCAGTGTTGGGGTTGTTGGGGCAACAGGAATTTTATTCAATTAATTTGTTCAGTCAGTTTGTCAACTAGCATTCATTAAGCACCAACTGTATGTCAGGTAATGTGCTAGGTACTGGAGATATAAAGACCAAAGGGAAACAGTCTTTGCCCTCAAGGAGCTTACATTCCACTAGGGGAATGCATGTTGAGATAAATTCAAGACATACAAAGTAAGTGCAATGTGTTAAAGGGAGTGGGGTGGAGAAAAACTGGGGAAATCAGGAAAAAGGTCCAAGAGATAGAGATTAAAAAGGAGAATATTGTGGGTTTGGAAGAAAACTAGTGCAAAAACATGGACTTCAAGAGAGATGTTGTGTTATACGGCCAACAGACAAATGCAAAGTGCATCATAGAGAGGAGTGATCAGCCTGGAAAGGTAGGCTGGAGCCAGATTTTGAGGGGTTTTATGTGTCATACTGGGGAGTTTATATTTTAACCTCGAGGTGATAGGCAGTCACTGGACCTTCTTGAGCAGTAGAATAGCATGGTCAGACCTGTGCTTTAGGAGTATAAATTTGGCAGTTTTGTAGAGGATATATTAGAGAGAGGAGAGTCTGGATAGAGGAGACAGATTACAGGCTATTGAAGTATTTTAGATAAAAGGTAATGGCCTGAACTATGGTGGATGTAGTATGAGTAGAAAGAAGGAGGCAGATGCAACAAATATAGAGGAGATAAAATTGATAAGATTTGGCAACTGATTGCATTTATGGGATGAATTAGAAGGAAGAGTTGAAGATAACTTTGAGGTTGCAACTCTGGGGACTGGAAGAATTTTAATTTCATGAATCCTTATTCTATTATTCCTCTAAGCTTTTATCATCTGTAAGTTTGATAGGCATGTCAATATTCATATCCAAGTCATTGATAAAATTGTTAAATAGCACAGGGCCAACCACAGGTAACAGAGGCAAGACCCTGGAGATCTTCCAAGTTGATATTAAACTCTTGACTGCTCTTTGGGTCTGGCTTTCCATCCAGTTTGGAATCTACCTAATTTAATTATTGTATTGCCTCCCCTCCCCCAACTTTTCTCTCTTTTTCTCATCCTGAGACCTTTATTGAATGTTTTCAGAAAATCAAGGTAAATGATATCTATAATGTTACCCTGATTTTCCAGATAATAAACTTGTTCCCCTCCTCCCCAAAAAAGGAAATAAGGTTAGTTTGGCTTGAACTGTCCTTGTGGAAGCCATGCTGACTCTTTATGAGCACTTCTTCTCTTTCTAAATATTGATTAGTGTTGAAGCAAATAGAGTGAATCATTCAGTGTTGTTTAGTGATCAATTTGATTTGAATTCTACTTTTATTACTTATATCAAAAAGCTCTTTGGAGAATGGTTGCCTGTTAAAGACATCTCTCCATCAATCAAGTTTTCTCATTTCAGACAAGAATTCTGGGTTTGATGTGCTTTTGTAGAAATAATTCCAGAAAGCTCCAGGGATTACCACATACTCTACAAGGTTGGTAGCAACAGTTGGTTAAATTTTAAAACTTTAGCTAAATCCACTGCATTACCGAATTTCAATTATTTATAAATTTGAAACCTCATTTTTTTTTGCTTCTATACTAGCTATCTGTTTATGAATATGATCTAGAATTTTGCCAAGAATTGAAGTCAAGTTCACTGGCTTATAGTTTTCAGTTTCTATTCAGTTTTTTTCTTTTTAAGAAAATGGGATAAAAGCCTTTCTTTAAGGAATGTGATAGTAAATATTTAACAGCCGGTTCTATAGGAAAAAAATATACATGACACACTTTTAAGTTTAATCTACATTATTAACATTTTCTGCATCATTTTCTGAAGTCTAGACAGCCAACACAGCAATAAATCAAGACCTTATTTGTAGCATTTGCTCATTTCCAAGGCGAAAATGTTTTTACTGACAATTGAATAATTTTAATTGTGAGTTTGAGCTGGCTTGAGTGCACTCCTGCTTTCTATAACCCTGTGGTGCTTTCAAAGATCACTGACTCAAAAATAGTATTTACCATTTCTTTTAATATCTAAAGAAGTTGTTTGCCTATAATCTCATTTGGTGATCTAGGACTCATGCAAAATTACCTTTTTCTCCATAATTATTGGAAATATGATTGTCAGTCCTTGCCTTTCTAACATTTCCTCTGAAGAATTTGGGTGGCAAAGTGCTTAGGGGTCATGATTTCATCTCCTGAGCTGTCTTTCTCATCTCTTTCCCAGTTTAACACCTTAATTGCCATTTTTTTGGGGGCACCTCTTAATACCTTGAAAATCACCCCCAACTTTTTTTCCCTACTTTCTACTAACCTTTTACCTCTATTACCAATTTGTTTTATTTACCTTGTCTTACTTTGCCTTGATAACAATCTTTGCCTTCTTTCTGAATCCTCACTCTTCATCTCTTCCTTCCGCTGCTGCTTCTCCTTAGGTTCCTCCACCTTCTCTTCATCCTTAAATCTTTCTGCCTCAATCTCCTATTCTTCCTCTTCTTTTTTTCTCCTTTAAATTGAATCATCCTTTAGCAGGACTCCTTCTCTACCTTCAGTCTTTGCTGGAGTCCTCCAGAACGTCTCCTCCTTAAATTTAATCTCTGACCTTCTTAGTAATTCATAAGCCCAACAAATCACTCCCATAATTCCTTTTTCATCTCCTTGCCCATATTTTTGTACAACTCTTCTTTGGAAGTTGGATGTAGATTACAGTCTTGGCTTTCTTGTTACCATGTCAGGTAGAGAGATCAGCTAATTCAGTCCTTACATTTTACAAAGGCAGAAACTGAGATTCAATGCAGATAAATTATTTGTCCAGCATTACACAAGTAGGTGGTTGTAGTTCTTCTGAAGAGGAACAGAATCCTGTGGGAAGTCTGTGCCACAGTGCTGAAGCATTGAATGGCTTTTAAGAAAATCCTATTTGGTAGATAAAATTCTTTCAGGGAAAGCAGATGGAGTTTCAGAAAAGGACCATTTTTATTGAGGGAGAAATCTCTGCTCAAGGTGGATCTTTTCTGAGGAAAGTATTAAAAAGATCACAGATCTGGAAGGACCCTTAGACTAAGTTCATCTGGTCCAACTCTTTTACAGATGAGGAAACTGAGGCACAGAGAGGTTAAGCTATTGGTCAAGGTCACACAAGTAGTAAGGGAACCAAGTAGGGCTTGACCTCAGGTTCTGTGATGTGAAATTCTGCGTGCTTTTGTCTGTCCTGCACTGCTTGCCATAATTAATTTGTGTGAAAGCTGCATGCATGTTTGAGTTTTAGGAGCACTGGGCAATAGACACTTGCTCAATACTTGCTGAACTGGATTTTATGAATGATTTGGCTTCGACATGATGGAGGCTGTTTCTTCTCCACAGGCACGATGAAGGTGAAGAGTTCTGGCATCCAAGTGGGAGACCTTATCATCGTTGAAAAGGTTAATATAAACACGTGGCTATTGAAATTCTTCTGTCAGTGTTGGCGTGCACCAGTTAACCTGAATGTGTAATTTGTGGATTGAAAAGCTAGTTGTGTGTTTACTATTTGGTATTAAATCTAATTCTTTTTCCTGGACACATTTTATCTTCTACTTCATTAGGAAGTTGGGGAGCAAGGTGGGGAATTCTGTAGTCTGTATGTAATCACTAGTAATAACATGGTGGTGGATCCCAAATTTTGACTTTCAATTTTGGTTATTTTTTTGCATCTAGTACTTTCATTCATATAATTAGGTTACTCATCTTAGTCAGCAAGCTGTTATTTAAGTAGGCAAATAGCCTTGTACAGTGGAATGAACACTGACTCTGGATTCAGGGGACCTGCGTTCAAACTCTTCCACTGATGCTTACTACCTAAGTGACCTTGGGCAAGTCACTTAACATTCCTGGGCCTTAGTTTACTTTTCTGTAAAATGAAGATTAGGTTATTTCTGAGGTCCCTTTGAGCTCTAGATCTGTGATCCTATGTGTAGTTTGTATGTTCAAGTTTTCTTAGTATTAATAGCCCTCCACCTTTAAATAAATATGTTTTGCCATTGTTTAGTAGGCATATCCTTATGGGTAAATGGAGTATAGCAAAAAGTAATTTAAATAACAATGTTGGGAACATATTAAAAAAACCCCAATATTTTTGAAAACGTTGCTACCTTAGTGCAGCAGCATTAAAATGAACTGTAGTGTCCCTGAATAAGTTATAAAATATTCATGTTATCGCCTTAATTTCTTTGCAATGCATTTATTAGTGTGTGAGGTCTGAGACATGGGGGGTGGCAGGAGGGCTGGAAAGAAGTCAGCAGAATAATATTTAATCAGAGAAGGATTGTGCCTTAACTCCTTTCTGAAGAAAATGGCCATGCCCTTTTCAAAAGGATTAAAGTAGATGATACAAATGTGATTTCAGGGGAGAGTGAGATGTTTTCGACAGAAGTGCACACCCCCCTCTCTTTAAGCTGCTTCTGTTTATAATTATACTGTATTGCCATTTCTGCTTTCTCTTCCTTCAGAAGATGACTTTCATTAGTCTTCGATACTTTTTCCATCTATTTATATTTTCCCCTCAAAAAAAAAAATCAAGCAAGAAAATTAGCCGAAACAGAACTAAAGTGTAGGAAGAGTATTTGTAGCATTACTAACAGAGAACTCCTTGGAAGAAAGCCAATAGTAGCCTTAAGCTCTAAGCTGGTGATCCTTTGATGGGAATCACTGGAGGTAATGGTTGGATTCTCTGGAAGCCCAGGAACTCCCTTCCTGTGATCGGATTTCTATGGTGGATTAGTACAATAGCAGCAACTTGCAAGATTTTTCAGATTCAAAACAAAATAAATCCCTAAATCTCTGTTTGACAAAGAAGCAAACTTAAAAGAGGCTGTGGGCTTTAAAATTTTTTTTGTTGGGGGGCAGGGTGGCAATGGGAGGAGGGTGGTAGTGGACAGAGCATACACATGTGTACACAATAACACTCTTTCTTTTCATAATGCAGAACCAACGAGTCCCTGCTGACATGATCTTCCTGAGGACATCAGAAAAAAATGGTAAACATCTGGGATCAATTTTGGAAATAACCATTAACCTTTCAGTGGTTATTTGGCAAAACAATAATTTGAAAATGTAACAGAAGTAGATATAATTTTGGAGTCACAGAGATGAATCAAAAACATCTTTTTGATGGGGCTAGCCTTTCCCCTCCCCCTTCCTTTTCTTTGTGGGGGTGATTTATGTGATGGTAGATTTTGATAATTAAATAGATACAACTGGCTGGATCCACGTCGAGTGACAGCTGGCAAAGTCACACAGTGGCTCACGTTCCATGGAGGGTTAAATAAATACTGCCTGTTATCACTCTCTTCTTGGCAGAGTTAGGCTTAGCTTCAGGAGCTGGTGGAGGAGGAAGTGTTTCTAACATAGAGGCTTTAAACAGCAGTTGTCTCTCTTCTCCTAGAAAATTCCTTCAAGATGTGGTGATATATGGCATTAAAGAACCAAGAAAAGAAGCCTGCCTTTTTCATAAGCTCCTCATGAATGACAGGGGCTCTGCCTCTCCTGGACCCATCCGTTTGTTTATTGTGATAGCCTGTTTTTGCTTGACTGAATGGCTCAGCTGGCGATAGCTGCAGTTGTAACTCTTTCTCAGTGTGGCTGCCACAATTCACCCATCTTTCTGCCACCAGGCTTTGAAATCTCCCTACTTTAATATTTTTAAGCTGCTTTGAGTAAAGGATGCCATTTTTTGTGTGACTGGTAGTCAGGCATGATTCTAGAGACCTTTTAACCTCTGAAAGCCAGAATGTATTTTCAGTTGAGGTTCTTGTGGCCTGCTCTAGGTGGTTTGGGTTTTCCCCTTCTATATTTTAGAAAAAAAAATGAATAGGAAGGGGGTGGGGAGGAGGGGTTACTAGTTAGAACTGTCTTCTTGTGAATTTGGCTTTAATACAGACATTGTGCTTTTTTTTGGAGGGGTAAACTAGAAGATATGTATATATATGTATATATGTAATATATATGAGACAATATTTGTATGTATATACATAGAGTATACATATAGAAAGCAAGAGAGAGTATTTATGTGTATATATGTAGGTATATATGTGTGTGTAAATATATGTGTAAATATACATATATATAGCGAGAGAGAGAGAGAAAGAATAGAGAATATGATATAATGGAAAGAGTCTTGGTCCTAGTCTTAAGAGTGTGAGGAGCAGAGTCTTGACTCTATTGCTTACTAGCTGTATGACTTTGGGCAAGCCATTTCACCTTTGTGAACCTCAGTTTCCTAATTTGTAAAATTAGCATGCTAATACTTTCACTGTTTACTTCCCAGAATTATTGTGAGGAAAATTCTTGGTAAAACTTAATGTGCTTAGTAATGGGGAGTTCTTATTGCCATTTTGTGTTGGTAGCAGTAGCACTAATATGAAGTCACTAACCATTTATTAAGTGTCTGCTATGTACAAGGCACTGTGCTAAGCTGTAGGGATACAAAGAAAGGCAAAAGATAGTTCCTGACCTTCAGGAGCTCACAATCTAATGGAGGAGCAACATGTAAGCAACTATGTACAAAAAATCTGTATACGGGATGAATAGGAAATAATCATCAGAGAGAAGGCACTTGAGTTAATAGGGATTGAGAGTCTTCCTGTAGATGGTGGAATTTTAGCTGGGACTTGAAGGAAGCCAGGAGATGGAGATGAGGAGGGTAAGCATTCCATACCTGACAGACAGCCAGTGAAAATGCTTATACAAATATGAGCTTATAGCTCCAAATTTTTATTCAGTTACAAAAATAATCATTTTGCCCACCTGTATAATAGTTTGTTGAACATTAAACAAAAAGAATAATAGTAAGATAGTGACTTGTCCTAAGCCCATTTCTGTCAGAACTCTACTTAACATCAGGTGAGAAAAACGATCATGATACTACTACTACCACTCCCACTCCCACTCCCATTCCCACTACTACTAGTAATACCTAATAGAATTTTAAAGTTTATAAAGAATTTTATATACATGATCATGTTTAATCTCAATCTTCTTTGGTAGTTCCTATAGCTATTGTTATATAGTATGGTATATATAGTATACTACATATCGTATGCCTTAAAGTCAGAGGACCTGATTTCTAACCCATTTCTGGTTTAGCATCTTTGTCACCTTGGGCAAATCACTTACCCCTTTGAGCCTCAGTTTCTTCATTTATAAAAGAAAAGAGTTGGACTAAATTGCCTCTGAGATTGCTTCTATTTCTAGATCTACAATCCTATAATTCTTATTTTATTGATGAGGGAAATGAAGCCTAGAGAGGTGATGACATGTGCATGGTTATACAACTAATGAATGGCTCTTCTTCTCTAGTTCTCTATCCTTTTTTCTGTTCCACCTTCAGAAGCACCTAAGTTCTCTTCCTTTCTTCAGAAAGCAATTTAGGGGTTCATCCTTGATATTTTTACAGTTATTTTTCTTGAAAGTGTTACTACAAATGCACAGAATTTTATGAGTTTATATATGTGTGCGTATATGTCTATCCACACAGACACATCTCTCTACATACATGCATATACATACTTGTAACATATGTATGTGTACACACACACACATGCACACGATGGGTCCCAGAAATCTTAGTTTTTAGCTTAAAATTGGACTAAGACTTTTGGGCCATTGTGTGTGTATACACATAGCTAGTTATCTCTTCTTGATGATGAACATTGACCATTCTATGCAATACAAGTTCAAGAGAAGCAGTGTGGGGTAATGCAGAAGAGGAGTAGCCTCCTAGCCAGGAAGCCTTGAGTTTAAATTCTACCTTTGCCACTGACTAGCCCTGTGAGTCTGGGCAAGTTGCTTAATCTCTCAGTGCCCTAGGCAGCTCTATAAGACTACAAATTACAGGGAATTGTGTAGATCTGCATTGGTACAGGGAGTATCCTCATCTGGGAGTTCTTTTTATATATAATGCTTTAAAGTTTTTAGAGTGCTTTATAAACAGTATTTCTTTTTTGTTAATATTCATTTTTAAAATTTTGAGTTCCAACTTCTCTCCCTCCCCCACTCATTGAGAAGGCAAACAGTATGATACTCATTATACACGTGAAGTCATGTAAAACATATTTCCATATTAGCCACGAACAAATAATATTTCATTTGATCTTCATAATTCTGTGGAGTAGATGCTCTTATTATCCTCATTTTAAGATGAAGAGACTGAAGTTCAGAGGGGTTAGATTATTTTCCCAGAGTTTCTGAGCTAAATTTTGCTCAGTTTCTGAGATAAATTTTGAACCCAAGTGTTCTTGACTTTGATATCCAATTCAGTATTGACTGCACAAGGCTGCCTGTAGAATATGCTATTAAATACTCAACGTATGACTACAGAGTGAGTTCTTTGTTTTCAAAGAATTCATCCTCAACTTTTGCTGTCATATCCTTTAACCAATTGTGACAAATCAATGTTTCATGGCAGCTTCTGTTTGACTTGGGTTTGCTGAAACTACGCTATATTCTGCTGTACCGAAAATTGTTAGTGGCAAAAATGGGTCCGGTTTTCTGGTTTCACTACTGTGGTAGCAAGTCTTACTACCCTTAAAATCTAGTGATGGGGGGGAAAGCAGCTCATTGGAGGTGAGAGTGGGATGATGTGTGGTGGTCTAATGACTGTGGTCTTTGAACAGGACTTGAGATCCTGTTCCTGAGGCTGCTTAGTGACATTCCTTATGATAAATAGCATATTTGTTGCTTGATGAAGTGATTCTTAAGTGGAAAAAGAAAATGAAATATGTGGAAATTTCTTAGGGTCTTGCTTCTTGAGGACTGATCAGTTAGATGGGGAGACAGACTGGAAACTCCGCTTGCCTGTGGCTTGCACACAAAGACTACCCACCGCTGCTGTGAGTATTTCCTTCTCTCCTCCTTTTATCCCTTCCCAATCTTTATTGTCCCCCGCCTTTCTGACTTTGCAACTTTTATTCTCTGTTCTCTCTCTTGTCCCCTTTCCTCTCTCTTACCTTCTCCTTCATTCTCCCCTCTTCTCCTCTTCCCTACTTCTACTCTTCCCATCCTTTACCCTTCCATCCCCTATCTCTACATTTTCCTTCTGTCTCGTTTCCCTTTCCTCCCTCTCCCCTTCCCTTCTCTTTAATACTTTCTCTCTTCCTTCTCCTCTTGCTTCCCTCTCTTCTTCCCTCTTCCTTTTCCTTTTATTTCATTTCCTTTTCCTCTCTCTCCCTTTTCCTTTCCTTCTCTTTTCCCTTTTCCTTTTTCTCCCTCTCCCTCTCCTTTTTCTTCTCCTTTCCTCCCTCTTTCTTCCCTGATTCTCCCACTTTTGCCTCTCCAGAATCCTATGTTGAAAGATTACAGAGTAGCTTGCAATGAGTCAGCAATCTCTTGTCCAGAAAGACGTTGAATAGTGTGTTCTCCCAATTCAGTATCATAAGCTTTTATATTGTACTTTTCAGGACTTGGCAGGTCTATATAGTATCAGTACCATTATCTTTAATGCTTTCATTTATTCAACTAGCTTATTATTGATTCATGAAAACTTTAAGAACCAAATAGCATCATTTTTGTGACTTTTTTTAAAATAAAAAATTCTCGGGTCAACTAAAAGAACCTGTCATTTCTAGGGAAGAAACAATGATATTCGTGTCTTGTAGAGCACAAAGTTGCAAAAAAATCTTTTTGGCAGGTGATAGGGCTGAGAATGAGTGGGAGGGGAACAGGAACAAGACTATTATCTCTTGCTTTCAGCCTTTACAAAGCAATTTCATATTTATCTAGTGCATTGTAAGGAAGCAAAATTCATTAAAAAAAAGAAACATCCTCCAGTTTTCCCATAAATTACCCCCATCTTCCTTAAAGAGAGAGTATCTGAGGTGTACTTTGAGATTTCACGGACCACCTAGATGTGATATAAAGAGGCTACCTGATGATAAGAGTGTTTAAACATTTGAACAAGCTACTAAAGGAAGTGAGGGAGACCTTTTAAACAGGAGAAAACTCCACCTATCTGAATTGTTTGCATTAGGCGCTGGCAACATTTCTAAGTCCACAGCACTGACACTGTGAAAACCTAACACCATAAAGGAGCTAGAGAGGGAAAGAAGAAAGAGTAGGAGGGCAAGGGGAAGAGATAGAGGGGGAAAACCCCTTTATTTGGTGTGCACGGTGGAATGCCATAAAAATATCATTAGACCGAAGCTCTCTGTGCTGGTTTAGATGCAGACTTTTTGTGGCCTACAAATCTGACTAGGATGGGAGATGAGATTGTGGTAGCTGGCTTCAGGTGTTTGAAAGATTATCGTATGGAGGAGGGGGCATGTTGGGCCTGATCCTAGATCTTAGATGTACCTGTGACATGT
This sequence comes from Vombatus ursinus, assembly GCF_900497805.2. Lineage (NCBI taxonomy): Eukaryota > Metazoa > Chordata > Mammalia > Diprotodontia > Vombatidae > Vombatus > Vombatus ursinus. Next base: position 21,813,933 of record NW_020940358.1, read on the forward strand.
AGATTTGTGCTATGGATGAGCTTAATAAGAGCTAGAGCTTTCTGGAAATGGAATGGGCTACCTTGGAAGATGGTGAGTTCTACCTTGCCAGAAGTCTTGAAGCAAAGCCTGCATTGCCATTCATCATGAATATTGTAGAGGGGATAGTCCTTCAGATGCAGGTTTCCAGTTTCCCATCCAGGTCTAAGATTCTGAAATTCAGTTATTCTAAGATATGCAATGCATTCAAGATGCAGCTATTATACTTAGGCATCATGAGGAGGCGGGCAGTGTGGTGTAGTAGATAGAGAGTTGGCCTCAGAGTTAGGAAGATCTGAATTTGAGATTTGCCTCTGACACATTCTGGCTAATTGACCCTGGGCAAGTCACTTAACCTCTTCAGTGCTCTCCAGGTAGCTATAAGATTAGAAGTTTCAGAGTAAGTGTGAATCTGCATTCATGGAACAAATTCATTAGGAATTCCTTGTCCCAGTGAAGTCATGGATTCAGGTCCAGTGTTATCCCATAAGGACAAGATATTTTTTTTGGATCATTTTTAAAATTTTGTAGAAAACAGGCCTTGTTAAGTAAGTGGCAAGATTCTTCAAAAAAAAAATAATCAGTTTAGATTTCCCTAACGTTTTGAAATGAATACTTGTTATAAAGCAAACAAATTCTTTAATAAAATAAAATATTCTTTGAACTATTAGCTAATGAATACAGAGTTTTTGCTGTTAGGGTAACTGTTAAGATTTCATTCTTTGTCTATTCAAAAGGACCTTCTTCAAATTCGATCCTATGTCTATGCAGAAGAGCCAAATATTGACATCCATAACTTTGTGGGGACTTTCACAAGGGTAAGTTTTTTTTAAAATATATGTTAAAAAAAACCCTCAAAAATCTTATAAATGTACTTTTATATTGATAATGGTACTGTCTTTGCGTGCATGCAAGAATGGGATGGGCATATGGAAATAGAGATAGGGATAGAGACTGGAACTCTGATTTCATTGCTATAGGGAACTTCCTTGATATAGGAACTCCTGTCCTTTCAGGCCAGCAACTTTTTTGTAATTTACAGTTTTAGATTGCTGAGAAGTTGTGACTTTTCACTTGACCAGGTCATAGTGCCTAGCATATAGTGCTTAAATGCTTGTTGACTTGATTTGACAAAACTGGTGTTACCTGGCCATGACTCATTGGAGACTTACAGCACTTGAGTAAATCAATCTACATACCTGTGTTAACTACTTATTCATGAAGATTCTCATGGTGTTATATGACCAAACAACTAAGTACCAATACTGCGTTAGCTCTTAGAATCCAAGAACTTTTTAGAACTCTAAGGGCCTTTAGAGATCATCTAATCCAACCCCTTTATTCTACAGCGGAAAAAAGGTTGGAAATGACTTATCCAAGTTTGTACCTGGACATAGAACTTGGGACCCAGGTCCCTTGATTCTCATCCCAGGGCTCTCCCCATTAAATGGCATGTTTATGTTATGTCTTCTGTCTTTATAGAAAGTAGATAGAAGAGTCTGTCTATACCTTTTATAAAGCTGTGATTGAAGCAGAGGGGTAGTAAAAAAAACCCCAGATTTGGAAACAGATGGCCTCAGTTGAAGTCTAGGCTCGTTTCTTTACTAGTCTCTTATCATGAGCAAGTCATTTCTCTTGGCCTTGATTTCTTCTCACTTGAATGATGAACCTGTAATAGTGTCATTATCAATGTCACTCTGTATCCTTTATGTAAGGACCCACCCAATAAATTCCTTCTTGATTTCTCGTTCAAGGATAAATTTTGTGTCTACAGATGAATTTTCTTTCTGTTGTCAAAATGAAACCTATGAAACCTGTGCTTCCCTTTTCAATTTTTCTGCCAGGAAACTTAAAAGCACGTTCATTGTTCAAGTGTTGTGATCTTCTTGTCTCAGGGGTCTGGGGGCATCCACCTCTTCTGCTGCTTTCATTTGATCTCTTTTCTCTTTTATCCTTAAATGTTTTCTGTCACTGGGTTTTACTTGGGCTTCTTGTGAAGTAGATGGGTTATACCTCTTAAATTACAACAACTGGTTTTCATAATGTTTAGTGGTACAGCGGGAGAGAGCACTGAATTTGGAGTCAGAGGCATCTGGATTGGAATCCTATTTCTGCTGCTGCTTACTATTTGCAATACATTTTTCCCTTTCTGGGCCTCAGTTTCCTATAAAATGAAGGGGTCTGGACAAGATGATGTCCATGGACCTTCTTTCTCTTGGAGTCTAGACTCTTTGGTCCAACAACGGAGGCCAAAAAGGAGAGGTCAGGTAATTTAAAAGGAGAACCAGGAGAAAGCAGCACTATGATGTAATCTGTTTTGTAAAATGGCAAGATAAGTCACTGGATTATCGTCTTATGTGTGAGACCAAACTTGAAAACTCTCAGTACCATGTGATCATAGTTTGTTTATTTTTTCCTTTGCTGCTAGTGGCAGGCATTGCTTTACAAACTTATTACCTTTTTCCTAGATATCTGTGTTTCTGCTAATGTGAACTTCCTTCTCTCCACTCAAGCTCTCTGTACCGTACTTCTCTCTTCCACTCCCTAAACCCTGCTTAGCTGAGGATCTTGCCTCCTACATCATCAAGAAAAGAAAGACTAGATCAAAGGAAGAAAGGAGAGGGGATGGCAGTGGGAGCTTTATGGTATAGGGGAGGAGGAGAAGCTAATGGCAGATGGCTTCAGAGGAAGGAGGTGCCAAGGCTAACCTATTTACTTGTGCCCTACCCCCTCCCACCACATCTAGGAGCTTGCTCTTTCAATTATTGTATCTTTCATTCTCTTCTTATCTGTTAGCTTCTATGCCTACAAATGTTCCCAATTCGTCCCCATTCTTAAAAAAATGTTCATTTGACTCTGCCGTCCTCCCCTCCAGCAATCGTCCTGTATTTCTTCTCCCTGTCACAGTCAGACTCCTAGGAAGAAATCAGCTGCACTTTTTACCTTCACTTCCTCAACTCCCACTCATTTGTATCCCTTTGTAAACTGACTTTCACCCTCCCCCCCACCAACTCTTACAGGAACTACTTTCCTGAAGATTACCAGTTATAAGGCAGGTAGGTGGCATAATGAACAGAACACTGAACCTGGAGTCAGGAAGACCTGAGTTCAGATTTGGCCTCAGACATTTACTGGGCAAGTCACTTAATTGCTGTTTGCCTCAGTTTCCTCAGTTCCCTGCAAACTGGGGATAATAATAGCCCCTCCTTTCCATGGTTGTTGGGAGAACAAAATGAGATATTTGTAGAGCACTTTGCAAACCTTGAAGTGCTATATAAATTCTAGCAATGATGATGTTGATTATATTCTTAACTGCTAAGTCAGGTGCCCTGTTCAGGTATCAACCTCCTTGATCTCTCTGTTGCTTTGGATATTGTCAGCCATTCCCTCTCCCTACATTCCTCCTCTGGCTTCTGGGGCACTGCTGTCTCTGAATTTTCCTTATCCGAGTCTGAATTCCCTTTTGTTGAGTCACCATCCTCTCCTTGCTGGATATGAGTGCTCCTCAAGGCTCTGTCTCCAAAATTCTTTGATTGTCTCATCTGCTCCCATGGATTAAGTTATCATTCTTATAAAGTCAACTCCCCTGCAAGTCATCCTTAACTCCCCAGGCCTAATCAGTTGACAAGTCTTGTTGATTATCTCTCTGCAATATCTCTTTGATCCATCGCCTTCTCTAAACTCACACATCCTATTGCAGTAACTTTCTAATTGGATTTCCTGTCTCTAGTGTCTTCTCTCACTATTTCATCCTCCATGTAGTTGCCAGAATAATTTTCATAAGACATGGGTCTGACCTTATCATTCCCCTGCTCAAAAATCTGCAGTGATTCTTTGTTGCTTTCAGGAGAAATACAAATGCCTCAGACTGACATATGAAGCCCTTTATAATCTGGCTGCAAGCTATTTTTCCAGACTTATTTTGTATTTCTTGTACTTTACATTCTAGCCATACAAATTTACTAGTTGTTCCCCAAACTCTATATTGTATCTCTCATCTCTAAGTTAAGGTTGTATTAGATACTTGGAATGGGAAGCACTTCTGCCCCTCTTTTAGAACCTCTAGTTTTCTTCAAGAAAATATCCTACATAACTTCTCAGGGGCCAACTCCTAAACAAAACTGTTTGGCCCAGTCCTTTTCCTTCCCTCCTCAAATTACCTTATATTTTCTTATCTGTGCCCTTGTTCAGCCCCACCCCCTGCTCCTAGTAGCATATAAACACCTCAAAGATGGAGATTTGATTTTTTTTGTATCCCTTGCACCTAAAACCATGTCCAGCATGTAGCTAGAAAGTGATTAAATAAATGTTAGTTGAATTTGCAAAGAGAAGAATGACAACAGGTTTAAAGTTTTCTCTCATGATTCCAATATACCTTCTTTCATAGCTCTAGATATAGTATGGGGAGGGGAACCTAGGAGTTCTGTGAGGTTGACAAATAAATGTGTCTCCGTCTTGATCTTTATCAGGAAGACAGTGACCCTCCCATCAATGAGAGCTTAAGTATAGAGAATACACTCTGGGCTGGCACAGTCATAGCATCAGGTAAGTATGTGATTCCTGAGGAATATGTTAGCAATTTTAAAAAGAAAAAAATCATTTCATAATTAGAATAATCATCCTCTGTCAGTTGGGGAAATTAGTGGTAGAATGAAGTTTTTCACTTGTCCTAACGCCTCCGGGGAGTTGAGTTGACATCTAATTGCCTCTCAGACATTTATAGAAGTGCAGGAATGGGAATTCCAATGGCCTGTGGGCCCTTCTGGATCATCCACTCTGAGAATAGGCCTTAATTGCTCCCTCTAGATTGACATCCTAATCTGTAACAGAAATCATGGCAGATTGAATGTCATGATGGAAGCTTGTGTGAGACAGCAAAGCAAGTGCAGCACTTGAGAAGGGAACCAGTCAATATGGAAGCATGTTATAGTTCAGTTTGAACTGTGGTGTTTATCTGTGGAGGTGGGAATAAAATCAAAGCTATTTGATTTTGAACACTTCTGATGGAATGCTCCCCAGGCATCCCCAAAAAGAAGGTTCCCAAGGATTCACTACTGGCAACCATCAGATTTTCTGAAATTGTGCCTTTGGAACCTATCTTCCATTTGTTATCTATTTGAACTTAAGATTTCTTGCATTATTTCCATTTTAGCATTTTTTCCTAGTATTTTTTGCTTTGCTAGTATTATTTTACAATCTTTATTCATATTCATATATTATATATTAGAGCCTGTCTTTTCTGTGCTCATTATCTTTTTTGATGGGTTTTAATTTTTTGATACTTTAAAAATATTTTGTTTAAATTTTTAAAAATATTTGATGGAGGCGTGTGTATTGTTTTTTGAAGAAAGTAATGAAAAACTTGGCTTGGTTATAACCTGTTCCATCTTCTTCCAAGAAGTCTCTTTACTACATTGACTTTCTCTGATGGAGACCTATAAAACTTTATGTTGTCATAAGTCTCCTTTTACTTTTTATATAGCTTAATAATTTACTTTGATGATTGAATGCATATATGATTTCATACATGTTGGTACCCCTGGCAACAGCATAGGCTGTCAAACCATCCATACTTGTGTGATTCTTGTCCATTTGTATTCATTTGGCCTTTTCTTAACTCTGAAAAACTTTTCTTATTATCTGTCTCAGAGATACAGGGAACCCCAATATATAAAACGTTAAAATAAGTTTTGGGTGGTTTGTTCTAATGGCTTTGAATGATAAACTCTAGAGAGATGTAGGGATTTGCATTCGAAAGCTATCCTGTCTGTTCTTAAAACAACTCCCTTTGCATTCCAGATCCACCAGACCTGACTTTCTTTTCTTTTCCATATTAAATTTTCAAATATTTAAGATAATTGCCTTAAAGGAATGGTTGACAATAGTCTTTCTGCTTTCTAAGACAGTCAGCTGAGGGAATAATTCTCAATGACTTCTCTTCTTTTCTAAGTTAAACATTAAAAGATGGGGGCTAATGATATCACTCCCACCTACACATCATGTACACATGTTTGTATGCATTTAATTTTAGTTTAGTTAAGAAGTTTTGTTTTCTTTTGCTGAGCAATCCAAAAATGGAGAATACTCTTTTCCTCCCTGCTCCTCCAAGCAAAAAAGCTAAAATGTATTCCTGTATCTGCTTGATGTATCATGTTAATGTGATTCCTGGGTTCAAATCCTTTCTCTGTCACTACCTGAGTGACTTTGCACGAGACACTTAACCTCTCTAGGCCTTAACTTCCCCATCTGTAAAATGAGAGGGTTACCATCTAAGATTCCATTAAGCTCTACACCTATGATTTAAAAAAAAACAAACAACTTTATTTTAATGCAGCTTTTATTTGTTTTTAGTTTTAAGTCCTTCTCCTCCCATTCCCCTGCCCTTTGAGAAAGCAAGAAAAACCTGTTACAAATATGTATAGTCAAGAAAAAAAATTCATATTACCTCTAAAAAATGTTTTAGTCTATAGTCTGAGTCAATCAGCACTCTATCTAGAGATGAATAGGCGTGTTTCACCATGACTCTGCTGAAATTGTAGTTGGTCATTGTGTTGATCAGAATTCCTAAGTCTTTCAAAGTTGCAATATTAGTGTTATTGTACAAATCATTATTTTGGTTATATTTACCTCTCTCTGCATCAGTTCATACAAGTCTTTCCGGGTTTCTCTGAAACTGTCCCCTTTATCATTTCTTTTTTTAAAAAAATTTATTTGCTTTAAAGCACAGAGACTTCTAATTCTTTTTTTTCTGTTCCAAATTCTCTCCCTCTCCCTACCTATTCCTTCACCCAGTGAGAAGGCAAGAAAAGCAAAACTCATTACAAATATGTATAGTCATGCACAACAAATTTCTGCATTAGCTATGTTTGTTTTTAAAAATTATTTTTCGCCAATTACATATAAAAACAGTTTTAACATTTTTTTTTTTCAAATTTTGAATTCCAAATTATCTCCCTCCCTCAGTTCCTCCCCTCCATTGAGAAGGCAGGGAATTTGACATAGGTTATACATGTGCAGCCATGTAAAACATATTTACATGTAAGTCATTCTGTGAAAGAAAACATAAATAAAATCCCAACAAAAATAAAGAAAAAGTGTGCTTTTATCTGCATTTAGACTCCATCAGTTTTTTTTCTGGAAATGGATGGCATTTTTCATCCTAAGTCCTTCATAATTGTTTTGGATCATTGTATTGCTGAGAATAGCTAAGTTATTTACAGATGATCATCATATAATATTACTCTCTCTGAATACAATGTTCTCCTGGTTCTACTCATTTCATTTTGCATCATTTCATGTAAGTCTTTCCAGATTTTTCTGAGAGCATTCCATTTGTCATTTCTTATAGCACAATCGTATTCCATCACAATCATATACAACAAGTTGTTCAGCTATTCCCCAGTTGATATACATTCCCTTAATTTCCCAGTTCTTTGTTACCACTAAAAGAGCTGATTAGCTATGTTTCAAAAGAAAAGCAAAAAAAGAAAAAAACATGCTTCATTCTGCACTTCGAGTCCATCAGTTCTGCATCTGGTGGTTGATAGCATGTTTCATCATAAATCCTATGGAATTGTGGCGGGTCATTGTATTGATTAGAGTTCCTAAGTCTTTCAAAGTCTATTTCTTTACAAAAATATTTAACATCTTTGCCGTTAATTGCTGTAAATTGTTCCCTTGGTTCTGCTCACTTCACTTTGCATCAGTTCATACGTGTCTCTCCAGTTTTTTTCTGAAACCATTCTCTTTGTCATTTCTTATAGCATGATAGTATTTAATCATATTTATACCATTATTTGTAGAATCATTCACCAAATAATGGGTACTCCCTTAGTTTCCAATTCTTTGCCACCACAGAAAGAGCTACTATAAATATTTTTATACATGTGGGATCTTTTCCTCTTTCTTTTATCTTTGTGAGATATAGAAACAGTAGTGAGGTTGCTGGTTCAGAGTTTAATAGATTTTTGGGCTTAGATCCAATTTGTATTCCGGGATGGCTGGGCCAGTTCACAGCTCCACTGACAGTGCATTAACTTACCTATTTTCCTTTAGTCCCTCCGATATTTGTCCTTTTCCTTTTTTTGTTAGCTTTACCAATGGGATGGACCTGGGTCTACTCCTATTGTGTTATGATACTAGGATTGGTTTGTCTTTAGCTCCACTTTATTTGATTAAAATTATGAGAATTTATCCTAAGCACCTTTCTAAAGTTCCTCTTCCCATTCTGGACCTGAGCAGACAATAATGTCCTTTCAAAAATATAGGTCTAAGGACTACTAAATTTGGACTTTGATTCCCTGAGCCCCATTTGGAGTAGAAATTAAAAGCAAGGAAAACTGAGAAGAGCTTCATAACCAACTTGAGAAAAATGAGATTCTTTCTTTTATAAAAATAAAGACCAACACCTCACCTTCAAGCTACCATGAAATTCCAAGGAGCTGTGTTTCTGCTGTTAACAGTTACATAAGCAACGATTGGCCATGTGCCTGAAGCCAGAGACTTCTGCCAGGTCTGAGGAGGATGTGCCCTAAACTGGAAGTTGTATAGAGCTGGGGCAATTAAAGCTATGCCCCAACCAAGAACCAGTTGATTATTTCATCCCAATAAATTTAGTTTTAGATACTGAAAAGTTTTTGTAGAAGAATGGTTTTTCATTTTCTCCTGTGACTGCCAATTCCCCCAACAAAGGGGGGGACCATTATTCCCTCTGCCTTTCCCAATGCCCCAATATACCATATCGTCCTGTAAATCTTCCATTGGGAATCTATTCAGCATGCTTGGGGTCTTCTGCTAGAGCTCTTCACGCGGTCACTCATCAAGCATTTATGAAGCATTTACTAAAGGCCGGCACTATGCTGAGTGCTGGGAATACAAAGAGAGGCCAAAAAACCCCAGCCCCTCAAATCCTGTGGTCTCTACCCTCAAGAAATTGTATTGATACTAATGAAGTCCTGACTTTAAGTTATCCTTTGTTATACTACATTACTGGCTGAGTCCTTTCCCATTTATGTATCTCACCTCATATGCTGTTTCTCTTGCATAATTATTATTTTTCCTTCAAGACAGTCATTACCTTAAATTTTCTTTATTTTTAATTTTTATTGGTACCTTTTGTTTTCATATTATCTTCATTTCAGAAGACATTCCTTCCTACCATCTTTTATAGCAAATAATTAAAAAAAAAGGGAGGCAGAAAGCAGTTCAATCAATAAACCTTTATTAAGCATCTACTATGTGCAAGGCACTGTATTAAGTGCAGGGGATACAAAGAAAGGCAAAAAATTGTCTTTGCCCTCAAGGAGCTCATAGTCAAATGGGGGAGACAACATGAAAATAACCATGTATAAATAAGCTATGTACAGGTTAAATAGGAAATGATCAACAGAGGAAATGGACTGGAATTAAGAGGGATTGGGAATGGTTTCCTGTAGAAAATGGGATTTTAGCTAGAACTTGAAGAAAGTCATTGAAGCCAAGAAGTGGAGATGGGGAAGGAGAGCATTCTGTGCTTGGGAGATGGCCAGTGAAAATTCCTAGAGTTGGGAGAGAAAATTCAACAAAACCTACCAATAGACCAGCTAGGTCAGATGGTATATTCTTGTATAATTCTTAGTCACAAAGAATATAGTCAAGGATACTGATTATAACTAAATGTTGAGAGAATATTCATAGGATTGCAAATTGAAAGAGATTGGAGAGATCACTGAGCACAACCCCTTCCCTTTACAATGGAAGAAGCTGAGACTCAAAAAAAGAAAATGACTTAGCCAAGGTGACAGGAGCAGCAGGTAGCAGAGATAGGAATTCAGCCCAAATCCTTTGACTTTACCTCCAGTACTTTCCAGTATCACCCTCCTGCCCCTTTTTTAATATCATACTCAATTGGTCAAATATAGTGAATAAGAAGACTGATGGATAAGTAAATAATTGATCATAAATTATGCATTTTAAGAGGCTTGGTTTCTTTTCAGTTGCATAGAAATGCACAAAAATGAGTTGATAGCATGATCTATTCTCTGTCACTAAAAAGGTCTTTTGGATTTTCTGCCCAGTTTTATTTTTGTATATGCATGTATACTTTGTTTGAGTTGTTTTTCTTTGAGGGTCTTATGCAGAAAACTCATTTCTGATTGCTGAAGGTCATTATCCAGAATTTCCTCCCCTTTTAAATAATTATGCTTTAAAGCAGTAAGTCCAATTGCTTTCAGCTGAACCCTCCCTGGTATGGGAAGCATGATATAAATAGGTCTTCTTGACAAAATTTTGATGCTAGTAATATTTTTTTTTCTAAAATACTAACTGTGAAATCACATGTTTATTGAAAATACTGTATATGGGAACTTTTTAGTATGAAAACAGACTAAATTTCCTGTATTTTGTTCCAGAAATCCTCAGACCCTTGTACTGGCTCTCATGGTTCTGTCATTATAGTTCAAGTCCCAGTTAATTGGGGAAGCATTGTTATGAAGCCCAGACCTCAGCTAATTGGAGTGGACTAGTGTACTTCAGCAGTGTCCTGGAGCCTGTGGTCTAACCCTCAGACCAGAATGCGGCAGAGCCTGTCATCTCTACCATCTGCTGCAGCCACAGGGACCACTGAAGGGGGCCCTGGCTGCTGCAGGAGTAGCCTGCCATCTGCTGATGAGAATGCTCAGCTTTCTCCACCTAGCCATCTGGCTGAGAATGCTGGGTGGAGTGCGCGTACAATATTAAATTTAAGGTTTTGAGCTTTCTAAATGTGCATTATATTTGGAAAAAATATACACATTAAAAAAATGTTAGAAGAAAATTTCAGATCCTTTAGTTTGAGAATTTGGACTTATTCTACACATGTTTAATCCCTTAGGTAGGGGTGTGTGTGTGTGTGTGTGTGTGTGTGTGTTTAACAACCTTCAGATTTTTGTGTCTAATTCTGAGCAGTAGTTGCATGTTTGTGAGAGAATTTACTTCATGTCTCCCAGAGGACCTGGATTCAAATCATAACTCTGTCACTTTCTACTTGGGTGCCCTTGGACAAGTAACTTGACCTTTCTGGACCTCATTTACCTTATGTATAAAATGAGACTGGATAAGATGACCTCATATATCTCTTCCATCTCTTAATATAAGATTGTATGAATGCTGCTCTTGTAGCAGAGCATAGGCTGTTTATAGATCCAGTGGTTCCTCAAGTAGTAGCTAAGTCTACATGCAGTAGGTGCCTAATAAATGTATATTGAGTTGATTTGGTCTGCCTGTTGGTTTAAAATCAGGGAAGAGAATAAAACTTTTAAGGAATCTGTGGCTCTCTCTAAAGTAATATCTTTCCCTTGAAATTAAAAACCATCAATACTCAGCAATAATTTTTTTGTAACTTTGTGTTAAGCATTGTTCCTTTACTTTTATTTTTTTACTGCTAAAGTAAGTCATTTGACATAATTGGACTTTATATGGATACACATTTGCACAAAGTCAAAATTCGCAGTTGACTATTAGGTTGCTTGAATTTTTTTATATGTTTGTAAATAGAGGCATGCTTTTCAAATTTCCAAATGACACAAAGTTAAATCTATGTTGGGGAACAGAGTTAGGATTCAGAAAGATTTCAACAAATGAGAACCTTGGGCCAGATCAAATAAGATGAAATTTAATAGGGATGGATAAATATTCAGGCTTATATTTGGGTTCAAAAAATCCATTTCCTATGTAACCTATGTGAAATGGGAAAGTATGGTTAGATGTCAGTTTCAAAGTACAAGGTTTGTGTGTCATCGTGGACTTTTAATCTGTGTAATATGGCAGCCAAAAAAAACTTAGTTTGATCTTCAATGCACTCTGAGAAGCAGAGTCAAGGAATAGGGAGTTGTTATTTCTGTTCAACTCTGTTCTGGTCAAATCATGTGTGGAATATTGTGTTTAGTTCTATGTTCCACATTTTAGGAAAGACATTAATAAACTGGACTATATCCAGAGAAGGGTGATCAGGATGTGGAAGGACTGTTAGTTAATACCAAATAAGGTTCAGTTGAAAGATGTTCAGCTTCAGAATAGAAGACTTGAGGCTGACATGATAGCCATTTGCAGTTATTTTAAAGTCTTTCATGTGACAGGGTAATTAGATTTGGTCTCCTTGGTCCCAGAAGGCAGAACGAGGAACAGTGGATGGAAGTTTTAACTAAAAAAATTTTTTTTGATGCAAGGTAAATATTTCTAACAATTAGATTTAATCCAAAAGTAGAATAGATTTTCTTTGGAGACAGTAGGTTATCTATCCTTGGAGGTCTTCAAGAAGAGGCTGACTGACTTTGTTAGGTGTTTACATTTCACCTTTAGGGGTGAAATGACTTTTTTTTTAAAGAAAGATAATTAAAAATAATGTGACTTCCATCTCAGCTGACCAAACAACAGCTATCATATTCTGATGTCATTGTGTTTCAGATAGGTTGCTTCTGTGCTGTTAGTCTGGCTGTGCTCCATTACCTCCTTAAAGCAACTTGGCAGCTAATGTTTACTGAGCTTCAGAGGTGATGCTGATAAACTGGGCATGAGTCTGTAGCAAGTATAGCCTCACAGCCATGTGGAAGATTGACCACTTCTACTGATTGGACAATTCCAATTGTCTCTGCAACTGGAATCTCTTCTTTATACAGTTCTCCGTTGGGTTTCCAGTATTGGGTGCCATGATTTAATTCTCTGTTCCTGAACCATTAGAATGTTACTACTAGTCTTAGTAGCAGAATTTAGCGACTACTTTACCTTTGTATTGCTATTGAAGGTCTAAGTCTTGGTTTTCTAAAAGTAGAGATTGGTGTATAGTTTCAGATTGTCATTTAGTGTAGTTTGAATGGTTCTCTAAATACTTAATACAAAAAGATCTGTGATTTTTTTGGCATAGGCAACCCTTCCACCAGTATAGGTGGCAACCCCTTGTTTTAGTAGGCAGTTTGATGAGTCTAAAAAATTCTTCCCCTCTTGGCCAGTCTTTTTACGACCTTCTTCAAACTTAGGTTGTTATCTTATTCCTAAGATAACAAATTCATGGTCTGTTGCTAGACTTGAAGTCTCTCAAGCTTTGGTGAGACCTGAGAAAACTTAAGCTTCATTGATAATGCCTGTAAGAACACACAATCATCTTCATTCCATGAAGAATCTTCAGGGGAGAACTTTAGAAAAGTGGGAGTTCCCCAAATATGATTCAAATTGTGTTTGTCTTCTCCAAAGAGTATCTTGGGGATGTATCCATCAACACAAATGTAATAATTCTGAGATAATTCTCTTGGAGACTTTTGATGACTCACTTAATCTGTTTGAAATACCTCAGAGAAATTTTGAAGCATCTGCTATTAACTTTAAATGGATCTCATTACATCCTTAGGCATTGACCATGTGAAATAGAGTAAATAAGACTAAATTTCTTGGAACCTCACTTGTGTTACACCTGTATTACCATCAGCTCTGATTACTGAAAACTGGAATTTAGGTATCATACTTTAATAGCTTACATTTCTATAGCATATGCAATTTACAAAATACTTTTCCTTCACACAACTGGGACTTGAATCCAGGTCTTTTAACTCCATTTTCAGAGTTCTTGCCACAATGCCACCCCCACCCCAAAGCAGTTTATTTTATTTGTAAGTAGCAATGTCTTTACTTATATTTCACTTAGTCTTTTTTTTTTTCCTCAATGATTTGGTGTTTAGGCACAGTCGTGGGTGTGGTCCTTTATACTGGTCGGGAACTACGGAGTGTCATGAATACTTCCAACCCAAGAAGTAAGGTAGGTTAGAGGGGGCCAGCACAAATGGGAACCACTACAGTACTATCTCAGTATGTGTTGTTACTAAAGATATGGATGTCAGGTATTAGCACTTATAGTGGTCTTGCAGGATTTTTTGCATCTTGGGGTAAGTTAGGTTTCTTACTCTGATTGGGTGTATTCTCAGGGTTATCAAATCAAGTTTATCAAATCCCTTGAGAAAAGGGATTGTTTCATTGATTATATTTCTATCACCTTTCACTGTGCCTGGTACATATAGGCACTTAATGCTTGTTGATTGTTAGGAAGGTGTTTTTGGAGCTGTAGCTAGGAGAGACAAGATAGGAAGATAGATGCTTAGGCTGTAATACATGGTTGGGGCACTCAGGGACACTGATGCTTCCTAGAGTGTATGTATTTTTAATGCCAGAAGATGCTGTTCTTTATGATCTTTAGAGATTTATTTTGGGATAACTCAGGCAGCCCTTTAATAAATTCTCCCCAGGAGCTCATGCACCTGTGGTGAATATACCTACTCTCATAGGTCTCTGGGTGGTCAATTTTCCCCTGCCCTTGTCCTGATCAAAGTATCTGCATCTGGAAGCTGCAGAAACATTCCTCATAAGTTAAGCTTCCTTCCCTCCCAAGCATAGTGTTGTCCCACTTCTTTTGGACATCCTCGGGCTCAGGGAAATTGGAACTTTTTCCTTTTTGTTCTCCCTGCCTAATGCCTAATGTTTCCCCTCAAGGAACAAAATGATCATTTTGCTAGGCTTAGCCATTGCATGAACTTAAAACTGTGTGAATTGAAATGCAATGAGTAAAGTTCCCGTTTTAGAGAAAAATAGCAATCCAGACTAAAAAAGATTCAAGTAGGGGTGAGAGTGGCAGACTTTTTTGCTTTTTGGTGAGGCAGTGGGGTTAAGTGACTTGCCCAGAGTCATATAGCTAGTCAGTGTCAATTGTCTGAGGCTGGATTTGAACTCAGGTCCTCCTGACTTCAAGGCTGGAGCTCTATCCACTGCACCACCTAGCTACTCCCTAGTGGTAGACTTTGTATCCATTTTCCAAGAACCAATCTAGCTAAGTGTGGCTCATCATTACATTGGCTGACAGTTGATTTTTTTTCTATAGCAACTCATGACATATATCCACTAAGGAGTTTGGTAGGTTGCTTGCTATCTGCCCTGGTGGAGGGAGTGTCCCCACGAATGAAATCACCAGTGTTTGAAATATTGAAATTAAGTCACCTAAATTCTCCTGATTTCAGTTTCCTCCTATAATATGAGGGCTTTGGATTAGATGACCTCTAAAGTCCTTTCCAGCTCAAAGATTGTGATCCTTTGCCCATAAGTCAAATTGCATTTATTACAGGGAATGCTCAAAACCTCCAGGGAACAGTAACTTAGTGTGTATGAGAGCTTGTCTGGGATGTACTAACGACAGCTCTAGGCTAGGCAGGGTACAGTATTTCAAAATATAATTTGTCTTCTTGGTTTCTATAGTTATGTGAAGGGTGACAATTAGCTGAGTTCTTAACTTGGGGTCCATGAACTTGATTTTTTGATAATTGTATTTCAATACAATTAGTTTCCTTTTTAATCCTAGTATTTAATTTTATGTATTTAAAAACATTATTCTGAGAAGCGTTCATAGACTTCACCATACTGCTAAAGGGATTCGGAACACAAAGAAGGTTAGGCACTCTGGCCTTAGAATTTGAAAATAATTGCAAGACCATTTGTTGGTGATGAATTTTTGGTAGGGTGGTAGCTGCTGTTTAGAGTCATGTCAGATGCCAAGACTTGGAGAATTAGGAGAAGGAATTCATAGAATCATAGACTCTCAGCAGGGGAAGGGAAATTAGAAATTATGTAGCTCAAACTCTCTCATTTTCTTTTTTTTTCTTTTTCTTTTTTTTTTGGTGAGGCAATCAGGGTTAAGTGTCTTGCCCAGGCTCACACAGCTAGTAAGTAATAAGTGTCAAGTGTCTGAGGGCGGATTTGAACTCAGATCCTCCTGACTCCAAGGCTGGAACTCTATTTACTGCACCACCTAGCTGCCCCTCAACTCTCTCATTTGCTGAGGCCCAGAATGGGGAAGTGATTTGACCAAGATTACTTATTGAGTTATTGGTTGAGTCAAGAATGAAACTCAGGTCATTTGAATTCAAGTTTGGAGCATCTTAGACTTTTTTTTTTATGGTGAATTATCATGTCATATATGGGATTTTATAGAGAGGGAGCATGGTGTGGTGGATAGAGAGGTGTACTTGGAGTCAGGAAGGCCTGAGTATGAGTCTTGCCTCTGACTGGTACTGGTTGTCTCATCCTGGGCAAGATATTACGTCTGTACATGCCCCTGGGCAACTCTCTAAGACCATAAATTGCTCAGAAGGTGCTGATCTGCCTTGGTATAGAGAGTTCTTCATACAGAGCTCTCTATATAGATGAAATCACAGGCCTGATTAAAAAAAAATAGAACTGAGACCTTGCAGTTAAATTTTTTTCTTTTTAATTATATCTTTATTTTTTTATTTTTGGGGTTCCAATCCAATAAACATTTATTAAGTGCCTACTATATGCCAGGCACTGTGTTAAGCACTGGGAATACAATTTAACAAAAAGAAAGACAGTTCTTGTTCTCAAGGAACTTTCAATCTAATAGGAAGTGACTGGAGCATTTGAATTTTGAAATAACTGTATCTTATCTTTAGTTTGAAAATGCCATTTAAACATTGAATAATAAATCATTTAGAATGTAAAGACTTTTAAGTATTAATTTTGGTTGTGGCAGTCTGCTTACATACACACATATACATACATACATATATGTATGTGTGTGTGTGTGTGTGTGTGTGTGTATCTGTATCAAGCTCCTTATTTTCTTTGTTGATAAACCTCCCCAATCTAATCTGCAAGGCTATTATGTCAGCCTGAATTAGGACACTTTTTTTTTTTAAACATATGAAGAGGGGACTTCATGGTAAGGAAAAGTGATCCTTGGATCCAAACTGATTTATAATATGTAGGATATCTAAGTGGGAAGGAAACTGAGGGACAATCCAATGTAATCTTTTCTTTTTCTAGAGTAACTTGAGGGCCCAGTAAAGTAAATCTTCTGATTTTATCAAGTAACAGGGGTGGAATTTGCACCCTGGTTTTCTCACTCCAAGGCCAGTACTCCATCCACTGTGCTTACTGTCCCATTGGCAGCCTCTTTTCCTTATGTCTGGCAGAGGGGAGAAAGGGCCATTGTGAAGATTCTTTGAACCTTGTGCTTTTGAATTCTAGCATTCAGAACTCAGTTATCTTGGAGTCAGAGACCATAGGATTTAAGAGCTGGAAGGGATTTTAGAGAACACCTATTCCAATTTCCTTATTTTACAGATGAGGAAAATGAGGACCAAAGAGGGAGACAGTAACTTGCTCCAGGTCAGGTAGTCAGTACCAGAGCTGGGATGAGTTGAACTCAGGTCCCTTGACTCCAAATCTAGTGCTCTTTCCACTATACCATGTTGGCTCTATCTCATCCTATTGCTGTCCACATGGATGAAAGCCTCGAATTGAAGGTCTGCATTTCTCCAGGTGGGATAATTGGTTTCTAGCCAGGTATTCGGGCATCAGGTGAAATATCTCAGGCTGTCTTTCCTTCTTCCCTATTTTCTTCAAGATTGGACTTTTTGACCTAGAAGTGAACTGCCTCACGAAG
Organism: Vombatus ursinus; assembly: GCF_900497805.2. Taxonomy (NCBI): domain Eukaryota; kingdom Metazoa; phylum Chordata; class Mammalia; order Diprotodontia; family Vombatidae; genus Vombatus; species Vombatus ursinus. The sequence goes on from NW_020940358.1 coordinate 21,831,403, forward strand.
ATACTGTTTGGAGCTTTGGTTGTAGTGTCTCTTGTCATGGTGGCTTTGCAACACTTTGCTGGCCGTTGGTACCTGCAGATCATAAGATTCCTTCTCTTGTTTTCCAACATCATTCCTATCAGGTAAGACATCTTGAGGAGCCTGTGTTTTCATGTAGTCATTTAAGTGTGTATCAACCTTCTTTAATACAATTTCTTATTCCAAGATCATGCCTAATGACCTTTTTGAACGTGAAAAGGGGGCAGACGCTTCTTTAGGATAGATCAATGGTGCAGTAGAAACAGTGCTGGAATGAAAGGAAGGAAGCTTGAGTTAGAGTCCTGCTCTATAACAATGAGCAAGTCAGTTAATGTCTGAGTCTCAGTTTTATGTTCTATAAAATGGGAAGAGTAACACTTGAGTTACCTATTGGATAGGGTTATTCAGAAACTGTTAAACTTTAAGGTGCTATAGAATTGGGAGCTTTTAATTGTCCTAATAATAAAGATCGAATGGTACTTTGGTTCCCTAGGTTTGGAGACCCTATTTTTTCCACAAAATCTTCTCTAACTATACATCAAAATAATCTTTTCCTTCCCACTTTTAAATTATTGGTTTCCTTTTTTTTATATCACTGTCACTTCTGGATATATGCCTCCCTTCTCCTATACCTTAGTTATTCAGTCAATAACTGTTTATTGACTGACTGGCTATACTAAGTGAGCTGTCCTTTGTAACAAAGGATAAAAAAGGGAGGCAAAAAAGGATTTCAGCAAAACCGCCCAATGTATCAATTATTTTGCCATATATACAATATTCTGCACCTATAGTCCCCCACCTTCGCAAAGACCACATGATCTTTAAACATCTAACATGGGGCTAGTCATTTACAGGGCACTCAATAAGTGCTTATTAATAGAATCTTTTAGTTTTTATAGCCCATAGAAGCTTTAAGAAGCAGCTCGGGGGCTCAGTGGATATAGCATGGGGCCTGGAGTCAGGAAGACCTGAGTTAAAATCTGGCCTCAGACACTTACTAGTTGTGTGACTATGGGCAAGTCACTCAACCCTGTTTGCCTGAGTTTCCTCATCTAGAGAAGGAAATGGCAAACCATGCCAGTATCTTTGTCAAGAAAACTCCTTGGATAGCATGGTTCATAGAGTCATGAAAATTCAAACATGACTGTACAACAACAAACTTTAATGTAAACTCTCTTTCTTGATTATATATTGCCTGTATTTTCTTTAGTTATTTCATGTGATAATAAAAACAATAATTTACAGTGTTAGATGATTTATAAAGTGCTTTCCACACAATCTGGTGAGGTAGATAGTGGGTTCCTTTTCTCATTTTACAGATGAGAAGACTGAGGTCCAGAGAGGGGAAATATCTTACTTTTAGTCACACAATGAGTAAGTGTCAGAGCCCGGACTCAAACTCACATCTTCTGACTCTAATTACTTCACCCCTTTCACTTCACCTTGCTTAAAGAGAAGGCATCATGGAATCATAGAGTTAGAAGCCTCCTTAGCAATTAGATGGTCTAAGCCTCTCATTTTCTAGATGAAGATGTGGAGACAGAGAACTGATGTAACTTGCACAGGCTCATATAGCAAGTAATTGCCAGAGATGAGTTTAAACCCACTTCTTCCAAGTTCGAATTCAGTCTTCTTTCTACAATGCTATATGCTGCCTCTTTTATAGTTAGACTTTGTTTTCTTACCTACATGGTTGCCTCCCCTTTTAGAGTAGACTCTCATTTCTAGGATCATAGGATTTAGAATGACGAGAAACTTCAGAGATCATCTTGTTTTCACCTTCACTCCCACCCCTTTCCCCGTAGCTTCATTTTATAGGTGAAGAAAATGAGGCCTGAGAGATTATGGCTTCTCAGAGTGTCTAAGGCAGAACTATACATACATAAAGCACTTAAATTTTTATCTGGAAGAATAAATGATCAGAAGAGCTATATGTGGGACAGTCATTCATCCTTTCAGTAACTCATTCATCCTTTAATCGGCCTATTCCTTCTATCTCTGATGCTTACTACTTGTACAGTCACCTTGATCAAGTTACTTGACTTCCTTGGACCTCTGTTTCTACATCTGCAGAATGACAGGGTTGGATTACCTTTGAAGTCCTTTATAGCTCTAGAGTTAGAAACCCATTCCTGTACTCAGTAACATTTGTTGAGTGACCTTAAGGTACAAGGACTCATTCTAGAAACAATAGGTAATAAAAGGAGGATAGAGACATAGTCCTTGCCCTCACAGAACTCATAGTGTAGTTGAGGAGCTCAGCCGTATTGACACAGAGACCTGTTTGGAGGAATACATGCTACTGAAGAGGGAGAAAGTATTGTATTAGTGCAGAGGAGAGGTATGGTGGTTGCATCAGGAAATCAAAGATTTCTTGGATTTTGGTATTTGGTCAACATTTAGGGTCTATGTGAATCTAAGAACATTGTTCACTAGTGCATCATTTACATAGCAAATGGTTTCTCAGGTCCTTGAAATCCTGTTGCTCTTTTTTTCCCCCTCTGGACAGTTTGCGTGTCAACTTAGACATGGGGAAGATTGTATATAGCTGGGTGATTCGCAGAGATTCCAAAATTCCTGGCACGGTGGTTCGTTCCAGCACAATTCCTGAGCAGCTCGGGCGGATCTCCTATTTACTCACAGACAAAACAGGTAACCTGTTAATTAGAGAGGAGTAGTTAAAATGCACAGTGAATGCTTCAGCACAATATTTTCTTCATGTGGTCAGTTTTTTAAAAAATTTGTTTTTTCAGTTGACTAACATTTTTTTCTTCTCTTTGCTACTACCTTTTTCCCATTGGGGAAAATAAAAGAAAATCCTTGTAACAAATATACATAGTCAACCAAAAAAATTTCCAGATTGGCCCTGTACAAAGAGATATGTCTCATTTTTCATTATGAGTTCATTACTTCTCTTTCAGGATGTATCTGGCTTCATCAGCAGGCCTTTGGTGTCATGGTTGGTCATTGTATTAATCAGGGTTCTTAAGCCTTTCAAAGTCGTTTTTTTTAAACATGTTGTTTTATAAAGTGTTCTGGTTCTGTTCACTCTAGTCTGTATCACTTCATAAAAGTTTTCCTATCTTTTTATGAAACTATCTTTAGTTTCATTTCTTATGGCACAATAGTATTTCTGTACATTTATATAACATGATTTGTTCAACCACTCACCAAATAATGAGCACCCCTTATTTTCCAATTTTTTGTGCAATTGAAATTAATAGGAATTTTTTCTCTTGGAAGATTAGAGAAATGTGTTCCTTTTTGGATTTTTTGGAAGATAGGGGAGGTTGCTTCTTTGATGGGATGTTCTCTTCCTGGAAATGGGCATGGTCATTAATTTTAGGAATTGTACTTGTTACAGGGGATCCTTTTTTTTAAAGAAAAAAATTATTTTTTTCAATTACATATAAAAGCAATTTTTAACATTTGTTTTTTAAAATTTTGAATTCCAAAGGCTTTCGCCTTTCCTCTTCCCTCTCATTGAGAAGGCAGTCTGTTTGATATAGGTTATATATACATGTGTTGTTTTGCAAGACATATTTCCATATTAGTCATATTGTAAAAGAAAACAGACAAAAAACCACGAAAAAATAAAGAAAAAGAAAATTAATGTGCTTTGATCTGCATTCACAATCTATCAATTCTTTCTCTGGAGATAGCATTTTTTTCATCGTAAATACTTCAGAATTGTCTTGGATCTTTGTTTTTCTGAGAATAGCTAAGTCATTTGTAGTTGATCATTAAACAATATTACTGTTACTTTATATAATGTTTTCTTGGTTCTGCTCACTTCACTTTTTAACAGTTTATGTAAGTTTTTCCAGGTTTTTTCAAAAGCATCCTGCTTATCATTTCTTATAGCACATTTATATTTCATCACAATCATATACCACAAATTGTTCAATCATTCCTCAATTGATGAGCAGTTCCTCAATTTCTAAGAGCTGCTATAAACATTTTTGTACATACAGGTCCTTTTCTCCTTCCTTCCTTCCTTCCTTCCTTTGTTCGTTCTTTCTTTCTTTCTTTCTTTCTTTCTTTCTTTCTTTCTTTCTTTCTTTCTTTCTTCTTTCTTCTTTCTTCTTTCTTCTTTCTTCTTTCTTCTT
>NW_020940358.1:21835539-21841099 GCF_900497805.2 Vombatus ursinus
TTCTTTCTTCTTTCTTCTTTCTTCTTTCTTCTTTCTTCTTTCTTCTTCCTTCCTTCCTTCCTTCCTTCCTTCCTTCCTCTCCCTCTCTCTCTCTTTCTTTCTTTCTTTCCTTCCTTCTTTCCTTATTTCTTTCTCCTCTTTAAGATACAGACCTAGTAGTGCTATTGCTGGGCCAAACGGTATGAACAATTTTATAGCCCTTTGGGCATAGTTCCAAATTGGTCTCCAGAATGACTGGATCAGTTCACAACTCCACCAACAATGCATTAGTGTCCCAGTTTTCCCATATCCCCTCCAATATTTGTCATTTTCCTTTTCTGTCATATTAGCCAATCTGATAGGTGTGAGGTGGTGCCTCAGAGTTGTTTTCATTTGCATTTCTCTGATCAGTAGAGTCTTAGAGCATTTTTGCATGTGATTATGGATAGCCTTGATTTCTTCAGCTGAAAACTGACTGTTCATATCCTTTGGCCATTCTTATAAATTTGACTTTGTATATTTGAGAAATGAAGCCTTTATCGGAGAAATTTGCTGTAATTTTTTTTCTAGTTTTCTGCTTTCCTTTTAATCTTGACTGCGTTGGTTTTGTTTGTACAAAACCTTTTTAATTTAATGTTACAGGGACTCTTACCCAGAATGAGATGGTCTTTAAACGACTTCACCTTGGAACAGTTGCTTATGGATTAGATTCAATGGATGAAGTACAAAGCCACATATTTAGCATATACACCCAGGTAAAATAATTCCAGGTTGCTGTTTTTTTAAAATCAATTTTTCTCTGTTGTTCAGTATATTGGTGTACAGTTAAAATTTTTTTCTGTGATAATCTATATCAGATCTTCTCTTTGATGCCGTGTGAGATGTTTATGATCTAAGGGTTGTTGAACAATGATATTGCTATCATATATTGCTGCTAAATATTGAGTTATTTTGATGTATGGGTGGAAGACATTTTGTTGGAAGAGAGACTTGAAGCTAATGTTCCATACTACTGAATCAAATGCTTTTTGAAAAATAATCAACAAATAGTGAGCACAGGTGGCTCATATTCTTTTCATCTTTCAGTCTGAGATGCTAAATATTTGGTCCATTGTATATAGTATCTCTTGCTAATGTGTGTCTGTTTTCTTTTAGTACCCTTTCCTGATCACCTTAAAACTAGTGCCTTCCCTCTGTTGATTTTCCCCAGTTGACCTTATATTTTTCTTGTTGGTACATAGTTGCTTGCATGTTGTTTTCCTCATTAGACAATGAGCTCCATGAATGTAGGGACTATATTTTTTGCCTTTGTTTCTATTCCCAGTACTTAGCACAGTGCTTGGCACATAATAGCTGCTTAATAAATACTTGTTGACTTATTTTTGAGAATGCTCTGGAGGGGCAGAAAGGTGGTACAATGGATAGAGTTCCAGTCTTGGAGTCAGGAGGATCTGAGTTCAAATCCGGCCTCAGACACTTGACACTTACTAACTGTGTGACCCTGTACAAGTCACTTAAACCGGATTACCTCACCAAAAAAAAAAAAATGCCCTGGATGTGTAACTAGATGATTGAGTATATTTGAAGATAATCTGTCATGCTGAATTGCTAGTGAATCTTGGGAGAAATATAATATGGTAATGGTGATAACTGACGTAGAAGCCGTTCAGCTTTACAAAGTTGTTTAATTTATTTCATTTCAGCTTTATAACTGTCTTCCAAAATAGGTACTACGGATGTTACTTTTTCCATTTTAGAGATGAAGAAACTGAGATTCTGCAAGGTTAAGTGGCTTGTTCATGGTTTAATTAAGTATCAGAGTAAAGATTTGAACCCAAGTCTTCCTGACTCAAAGTTCAACCTTCTGTTCACTATGTAATATTACCTTTCTGAAGTCAGGATGCTATTTGTATTCAAATTTATTTACCAAATAAATAAAGACCCATAGAACTTTAGAGTTAGAAGAGTTTCTTAGAGATCATCTGATCTCTTATTCACTAGAGCACTGAATGTCATAATCATTGTTGACATCTAATTAAGTTCTTGAATGTCAGCTGTCAATCATAGCAGAAATACTAACATTTCTGAGTTATAATTTAGAGATAGAAGAATAACTGCTATCGTGCAGAAGCATAAAGTAAATTTAAAAATTGTTAAAGTAACATTATCTTTTAACATCAGTAATTTTCCCTTTTAGAATAGAATATTAGGCAAAAATGTTACAGGATTTAGTCAGTTTTATGAAACATTGTTATAAATGGGCAAGCGATATTCCTAGGTTTAGGTTGAAATATATTAACATTGTTTATTTCAGAACAAATATTATGGGTACTATGCTTTTTTTTCTTGTAATAGTACCATTGTAGGCTTTTATAGCTCACAAAGTATCTTCACATGTGTTATCTCATTTGGTCCCCCCTGCAACCCTCTGAAGTAGTCAGAGTAGGTGGTGGTCTTCCAGTTTTGCAGATCAAGACACTAAAATTTAGAGCGGTGAAGAGACTTGCTTAAATTCTAGTCTTCCCGAATCTGAGCCCAATATTTTATCCATCATACTGTCTAGCTACCAAATGCTCCATAGACATATCAAGCTCTATATATCCAAAATTGTACTCATTATCTAAATGCACATCTCCTCCTGACTTCCCCATTTTTTCTTTTTTTGAGGGGGAAGGGTAGTTTCTATATATTTATTTATTTTTGAACTTTATTTATTTTATTTTGAACTTAAGAAATAAAACAAGCATTTCCATAACATAGTAGAGTAGAAAAAGTGATTATACATGAAACTGTAAGTCTCTTAGGTATAATTTGCTATACCCCTTGACCCAGCAATACCACTACTATTCTCCATTTTTTTTCAAGGACACTATCATTCCTTCAGTTACAGAGATTTGCAAACTCAAAGTCATCCTTAACTCTTTCCTCTAATTCATCCAGTATAAGAAGTCATTTGCCAAGGCTTACCGGTTCTACCTCCAAAATATTTTTTACATCTGTCTTCTTTTCTCCACTTGCATCACAACCATCCTAGTTCTACTCTGGTAGATGGTAGCTAGGGTTGGATTTAAGCCCAGGACTTCACTGTAAATTCTGTAGTCCAGAAAACTACATTACTTCTCATCTACTTTAGTTCATGGTAATTAAAAAAAAATCCTTTCTGGGATTTTTGGGAAGCCTCAAAAATTGACTGAAACCATCCAGGACCTGTAGCAGACAAGTCCTGCAGTAAGAGCTACAGTTCCAACTGGGCTCGTGTGTACCAGTGAGGAATAGCACAAAACTGTCCTGGTAGGAGAGCACAGCACACTTATTTTGGCCTAGTTATATGAGTGGTAGCCTTGCGATGAGGCTTCTGAAGCCTTTGTCAAAGATGTTTCTCTGATTTTCTTGGTGAGAAATTATTCTCTCCCTGCCCCACCCCCCAGTCTCTCTAAGAAAAATGGTGAATATTAAGGCGTGAAATTTTTTCACTACCTGTTAACAGTTTTTGTGATGAGTAAAGTTGTATATGTTTTGAATGTTTGTCTTTTCTCAGGGTAAATGTGCCTAAACTAGACAAAATTTTAAGTTGACTGGGGAAGGGGATGGCAAGTCTAAATTTATCCACTGCTTGAAGTGTTTTGAATTTTTGTACTTTCTTATATCCCTTCATACGTGCACACTCATACACATATGTATATAAATTTTAGTGAAATCAATTAGCAAGCATTTATTGAATGCCTGCTTTTGCCTACTATGCTCTTCATCTCTTCTGAGTATAAGTTGAAGAAAATGTGCTGATCTATAGTGATTGGGATTGTTTACCCCATTGTATTTCCCTATACCAATGAAATCACAGGTTCAATACCCATGTCCCCTATCCTCCTATGTGCCAGGCACTATGCTAGGTTTGGGAATACAAATAAAGAAATTAAATAATCCCTATTCTTAAGGAACATATAGTTTGTTCAAGGAGATAACATGTTGGTATCATTCTCTAACAGACCATAACTATAATAATAAAGTTTGTTTTTGTAGTGTTATGGTTGACAAAGTGCTTTCACATCCACTTTCCTATTTGATCCTCACAACCACTCTGTGAGGTAGGAAGGACACATGACATAATGATAAAGAGGAAAAATAAGACTGACTCTATTTTGTAGCAATGTTGACAGAACTGATATAACAAGCAAATGCTTGTGAAATCACAATGATGTTTATGAGACAGAATGTTTTAGAATGTAAAATATAGGTATTGAGTTCAAGAATGTAAACATAGAAAACATTGTAACATCTTTGACTATTGCTTAATCTATTCCCCCTTTAAAAATCCAAAGCTGTGCTATAGGATTGGAGCAGCACTCTAAGCAGTCAGACTCTGTTTCCTCTTGTTTAAACAAGTAAAACCTCTTGGCTTTAACAAATAGCATAAGTGCAAAATAAACACAAGGTAGTTAAGGAGGGAGGGCACTAGCAGTGGAGAAGAACAGGAAAGTCTTTATGTAGAAACTTGTGTTTGAGCTGTGTCTTGAAGGACATAAGGGATTCTGTGAAGCAAAGGTTGGGGGCTGGGATGGTGAGGGGAAATAGCTCCAGGCATAGGGGATGTCCAGAGCACAGGCACTATTGCATAAATCCCTGAGGGAAGGCAGCAAGGGGCCAGTGTGACTTCCATTGATCTGTGCAAACTGTGCCAATGGGATTTCCATCTCCTCCTGCACCTCTGTCTGTATAAGACTTCCACTTCCCACTGTGCTCCCTTGATCTCTCCAGCCTCAGGTGAGAAGAGGAGTGACCTTCCCTCTGACCCTGGGCCTTCCTTCTCCTACTGTGCCTGTTTGCTGAGGAACAGGAATAGAGAAGTTGGTAGGTAGCAGCACTTCCATCTTTTGCTGCACTATCTCCAACCTTCAGAGGAAAGAGGAGGAGTGAAATGAGGCCTCTCATCTGATCTTGTGCCTTCTCACTCATACCTGGTCACACTCAGTATGTTTCAGTGATTCTGAGCCCCTGTAGGTCTTCATCCAAACCCCATTCCCTACCGCCTACCATCTAATTCCTTATTCCCATCCCCCACAACCCTCTCACCCTAAGGTAGCATCCAGATGCTTCCCATTCCTTCTGCTGTGGTCTCTGGAATGCTTGTGTAGGCAGCAAACTTGCCCTCATCTTAAATATTTTCCTTTCCCATACCTATAATAACTGAGATCTGATTACCGCTTGATGACACAGCCTCCCTGGCCACCTTTTCCAGTACTGGCTGCATGTTCACTCATTCTTCTTAGCTCACTGATTGAGGTAGGGGTATTAGAATATTCCTTCCTCTCCATTACCGCTTCCAGGTTCTCCTACTTCCACCACTCAATAACTTATCTACCTTTGAGGTTCACACAATTTATATACACCAAATGATCAAAATGCTGGTATTTGTTGACTGCAGACCTCTAATTCACTCCCTTTCCTTCCTTCCTCAGTGATTTCAATACCTGGCTCATAATTTTGCTCTCCTTAATTCCTGTCCTTATGCTAGAGGACTTCAACACACACACTTACTCTCTCTCTCTCTCTCTCTCTCTCTCTCTCTCTCTCTCTCTCTCTC